>NW_011887764.1:978541-980658 GCF_000806365.1 Fopius arisanus | reverse complement strand
ATCATCATGTTCCCCTGATACTTTTTCAAAAATTTTGAATTTGAAAATTTTAGTGAATACCTCCTCTACTAACGTTGAAAAATTCGAAATTTTCGAAAAAGTATCAGGGGCACATGCAAATCGAGGAGGTATTCACGGAAATTTAACAAATCGAAATTCGGTTTTTATTCTACGTAAACACGGCATACATACAAAGATTGTTGGACGTCAAATAAAATGAGTGTATTTGAAATATCGTACTGTTAATTTAAAGCCATATGCCTCACTCAAGCCATAAACCAGACTCCGTTGGCGTCGAGACGCTCGAATAACCAAATTTCCTCGAAGAAAGGATCTACCGAAGGATTAGAGGATACCAGGTTGGCACCCCACCCGAACAACAAGCAAATTCTTTCCCGAATCCCCATCACATTGTCTTTTTTACATCGCAAGTTGTGCCGTGCCGATGTCCTCGACGGGTCCACGGGGGTCTCCAGCACCAGGAGAGGCCCCACAGGTATCCCGAACGTGACGTATTTGCAGACAAAGGAGAATTTCAGCTGTAGCGTCATCCACTTACTCACATTACCTCTTTTTATTCCTCCACGCATTCGTTTTTTCAAAGTCTAAAGTGACACGAGTATTTCACTGCTGACTCTTGAAAACAGTGCACCGTTATCTCATTTTCTCGGCTACTCACGATCATCAGCTGTTAAACGCAACACGAAAGCCTTCTACATCCGAAGATGCAAGCTGCAAAACCATACGGAATAATCAAGAGATCATCTCAAGATGAGGCGCATGGACATAAATTGTTCTGCGAGAAAATAAAAAAGCAAGATTCTTGAATATGAATGTTCTACATTCATTCTTACAAACGTTTAGACAATCGCTAGGAAAATTGCTGACTCATGGAGTTTCCTCTCGCCGTCACTCAGTTCCATTTTTCTACTATAATTTTTCTCAAAAAGCAATTCCACAAATTTATGGTGCTAGAAAAAAGTTTTTCAATTCTCAAATTGAAGAATAAAACAATTTTTTATATCTGTCCATATTTCTCCAGCATCCTCCACATTCTGTGCAATCAACAAAAATCTTTTTAAAAATTGATAAAGTAATGCGAATAAATATATTTGCTCTGTGTAGGGATTAATTGAGAGCGGTTTTGTGGGTCAAATAAATCAACCCGGACTTGCTAGCGCAAATCCCGCGTCGTGGGGAATAGACAGAGAGAATAGAAAAGTGTCGTGTGAGAATGTAAAGTCGCTGGTGCTATTTTTATCGCAACCACGTGTGACGGTTATCATGAATAGAATATAACCACTTGGTCCGTCGGATTCTCTCTAACGACCAACTCGTGGCCTTGACCTACGAGGGGGAGGGATGCACCCAGTGAGGTGCATCCAGGATTTCTTTTTTTAGATTTCTATGCCTATTTTCACGCAGCTCTACACTCGTAAACTAGGTATTCCATTGAAATCAGTTTTATTTCAGTTGGATAAGCCACGATTAAAATGTTACTTTATTCAGTCAATGCGGGTTCATTGGATTTTAATGAAGCGTCTAATAATTTCAATTCATGTGTGTTTCATTCGAATAATTACTGGATTTCAATACATTTATTTCAATTTCGAAAGAAACAATGAATTTTTAATGAATTTATCTGTCTCGTGAAAATTGCACGTATTGCTGTTTCTGTTGCATGCAGTGTTTTAAATCTGTTATTTATGAATATTACTTATTCGGATCTAATAAGTTACGCGCTGATGGAATATTTTTATTCTTTAATGTTTGTCCCTTTTAATTTGATAGAGTTTGTTCACTTCAACGAATGAGATAGAATGGAAATCTTTGAGATTTTCCGTCAATGAAGTTGAATACATGTCTACGAAATTGAAGGCGTAAGGATTTTTAAACTGTTGTAAAACTCCGATAACAATTTCCAACAGTCCATTCTCTTGAATATTAAAAAAAAGCTATGAATTTGGTTATCGAGGTGATGCGGTTTGCAAAGGCCTTGTACAAGAATCCCTTCACTCGATAATTGTTCTTTTAATCAGTTGAAAAATCATTCGGACGCTAGTCAGTTCAGTATTCACTCCTCTGATACTAAAAATATTAATTTTTCACACAATTTA
>NW_011887764.1:974582-977021 GCF_000806365.1 Fopius arisanus | reverse complement strand
CTAATAACTTCCATTTTATACTCAGGAGCTAAAAAATATTTTTGAGATCCAAGAGAAGAAGATGTACTTTAAGTCTGCAAAAACGTAAAATACTTGGAAACGAATTTTTAAAAAGCTCTTAATGTTTCCACTAAAAATTGATATTATTTAATAGTAATCCAAAAATTTCAACCAAATTGCATAAGTTGAGCTGGGAGAAGGAAGCGTTGAGCATTCGACGATTGAAATTTAGCAAATGGAAATGCATAAATAATCACTCAGCTCCTGTGATTGCCTCCATCTCCTCAACTTTATGTGCATGTCCTTGAGCTATAAAATGAACTGGAGTACTTGCAGTAGAACTCTCGTGGTGGTGTATACGATAATAGTAAAGAGTAAAGAGTATCGAGGGATTTATAGAGCTAGCCACTTTGCAAGTTGTTTAATCAAGATCCGGTGATCGTGTATTGACAGGGTTGTAACGAGATTTGTGCATCGGATGGGAGAATTTACCAGAGGAATTCGTGATTATGTAACTGACAGTGTTTATTATCCATCATCCTCACTCAATCTACTCTTCTCACTTGCACTCTTACATTTCGTTACAAATAAGCGAATTATTTATTCTCCTTTTCTCTCATTTATTTATCTGATTCGATCAAACAGGCGTTTACGCATACAAATGGTCGGTGGATACATTCAATGCCTATAAAAAACGAGAACGTAAAATATATTCAATAACAGTCTGTAAGTTATATCGTACAATTTCTGCGGCTTTTTTCATTTTAAAAACATGAGTTTTTTGAGAAGAATCACGAACCTTAAAGCCCCAGCACCGTGTTTTAGCCATTTTACCGTTTTTCCTCGTGAGAATGTTCGAGGTTTTGCAAGTTGTTGGAAAATATACACATAGAAAAATATGAGGACAGTAGCGGTTGTATGTAAATGCATGGTAAATCACGTAAGCACTTTCCTTTCACGTTTTTATATGGGTTTTTGGTTTTAAGGATATCTTGGTTCATTTTACAGTTTAGTATGAGCAAAAATTTAATTTATTTTTCAAAATCTGAAGAGAGGAAATTCCAGAAATTTCATGTTGGCAACTGGTGGAAAAAATTGAATCTGTTGTCGAATGTTTATTGCGTTCCAGAAAGAATTGTCATTCTCAATCGACTTTCTTAATTAAATTATCTTGGAAGATGTGTAAGGAATGGATTTTCAAAAATGTAGAACATAAATTTGAAAAAGGAAGATCGGACTTGAATGATAATCTCGTAATAGAACGTAATAAAACAGCACCGAAAAAATAAAATTCTCGGATATCCTTAAATGTTGTCCTGGGGAGGGACATTCTATCGGTTTATCTAAAGATTTGCTGATGGGTCCTCGAGTATAATATTAATATCACTCATTTATCAATGATATGCTTTGTGAATTGTGGGAGCAGTTCTGCAGTTATTGCGGTTCATACTTTTGATTTTCAGAAATTCAGTAGCGAATCGACCTGTTCCCTAGCTCTGAATCTAAAGAAGATAGCGAGAAAGTTTTTCAGAACCTCTTTTATGGACTGGAATGAGAGCAATAAAAAAGTTTCTTACAAAAAATTCGCTATCTGCCTCGAATTCGGAGATACGCCTGAAAATTTATCTGTTGACTAAATGGGCTTGTCACTTTTTCCTTCTTTACTACTGAATCACCATTTCTTTGTTCCTGTGAGTCTCCTGATTTGTCTGTCAGCAGAAGAGAAATTCCCAGGACTGGGAAAAGCTTTCCCATTCTTTATTTTAAATATTGGGTGATAATGGATATGTCATTCTGCTGATTCTCATTTCCAAGGGCCTAGTACTTACCGCTGCAACTATTTTATCATTTAAGTTTACACACATATTTTCCAAGACTTTGTATTGGTACAATTAGTTGTTCGTACTGACTAATAATCACTAACAATTATTCTGCGGCTATTATGACGGCACACTGAGAAATTTCTTCATGGAATCCGAAAATTCGGCGAGAATTCATTTTGATTATTTTTCTCACTGTTATCTTTTGATTTTTGGAAATTCAGTTTTCGAGTCTTTACTCTTTTATTTTATTTAACAGAGTGGGAACCAACTTTTTTCACCTTGAGTGAACCTATTTGACAGAAATACTTATAAAACCGTTGATTCTTTAATTTATGATTTAGCACGGAAGCACATTTTCAGAAATCATCAATTCCGAAAATTCCCCTCGCCTGAATTCAGTTTCATATTTCTCTCCAGTTATCTGTCTTTTCACCTGCTGGAGTTAATGTTAATGGGAATATTATCTCCCCTTTTGTTGTTCTTATAAGCTGTCACATCCAGCGAAAGATATAAAAACACTGAATTACACTGGAATCTAAAGTGATGTACAATCTAGTTGATTAAAACGAAGCAGTCCACGATTTTTTTTGTTGTTTTTTTGCATTATTTTAGTTTT
>NW_011887764.1:790855-973932 GCF_000806365.1 Fopius arisanus | reverse complement strand
AATTGAATAAATTATTGATAAAAACACGCAATGAAAATTCCCATTGAAAAATTTCTCAAAAATGTATTGATTAATGTCTACCGTGCAATTAATTGATATCTGACGGACGTGTTTGAAGCTTAAATCACAAATAATCTGTAATATTGCTGGATTGTGGGTTATAAAGCCATTGAATTTCATTCAATGATGAATTTTTATCAATTAGAAGTCGTAAAAATCCCTTTGAAATACAGCTATCACTGGTGTTACTATTGATGGTGTCTATTTGTTCTATTGGTGTTACTTTTTATCGATTTATTCATTGCTCGCTCGTGGACTCTACACTAGATCTCACAAGGCAAATTTTACTAAGTCTATGTCAAGCAAATTGATCCTTGAGTATAAGTCCGTCATTTGTGGGCTATTAATGCTGGGGATTTTTGTAATGAGCTTTGTTTATTACCTCTTGTGGGGTTTCTCGAATGGGCGACATCTGCTTTAGGCCTCGCTCATAATTTTCACCATTATTATGAAATTTATTGATCTTTTCATTGAGTGATTTGTAACCAAGTGAAATGTGGAAAACAATTATGCTATTGCTTCGAGTATTTTCGGTGATTAATTGACAAAATAGTCATTACCATTGAATGATTTTGTTTATTATTTTTGGCATCGAAAGCAATTCATTTGAAATTATAAATTCCCCCGGTTATTTCACTTAACTACTGTATTCACATTCGTCCTCAACTGATTAAATCAATTTCACGCTATCGACGATCTGCGACGTGAGTGAATGACTAAAATATGAGTCTGATATTCACTAAGTGGAATGCAATTGCGTGGCTTATCTACTAGTTAGGAAAAAGAATATGTGACTAACGCGTATGAAAAACTCATAGAAAAACTGAGTTTTTTCTCAAAATTCTATAAGAAATCTGTAGGAATCACTTCAAGTTTTGGCAATTATATTTTTTAAATCTATTAATTTCTTCCCCTCTTCAATAGAAGATTTTGCAGTTTTATTGCGTCATTTTTGGAAGGGATATTTCATTTCAAAAAGTCAATTGATTTTGATTTTTCTGTAGAAATAGTTGGTCATCAATTTTCCAAGTTTGTTTCTCTGCGTTTCAATTTGCTTTTTATAATCTGAGAAATAGTCAAAAGTCAGAGAAATAGCTGTAGACGCCAAATAAACTGATAAAATCTGTAGTAAAATTTTGATGGAATTCCAACAAGAATTCACTAGAATTTTTTCTGAAATCCTACGGCATTTCTATCAAACGTTTTCATACGTAAAAAGCTTGGAAATCTATCCTCAACATAAGAGAACCCAAACTATTATCAACTATTACGAATTTTTTATCTTCATTTTCACTCTAATAATCATATACAATAGTATATGTAACAGTTGGTCTCAGTCGTGCCATGTGTCCCACAATGAGACCCCAATAGCTAACATGAATCAACGTAATTGGTGTTCATCCTTGTGTAATCAACAGCACACCATTGACCATTAAAATGTCACTAACTACATGAAAATAAAACGATAATTGTACGTTCAACGAAATGTCCCCCTCAACTAATAAATAATTTTTTTTTCATTTAAAAAATGCACATTTAGTATAAGTTACAGGTGTCGAAGAGACTGTGTCTCGTCCCTTATCAATTAGTCTAAAGCTTTTCAGTTAAGTGCAACTCGCCAAATGTTCAAAGCGGAGTTTAATTTTCATTCTTCAGCTAATTATATTTCCTAATTATAGTTAGGGATCGTGAAACTGTCGAACCTCACAGAGGCTACAGTTTATCACTGAGACTGGATAGTATGGGCAATTACCACGATTTGGTGATTACAAAGTCGATTCACTGGATTTTCATTCGTTCGGAATGAAATATTTTGCAGTAAAGATCGTCTAAGTTTGATTTTTGGACTGGTGAGTTGTTTTTCTAGTTTTGGGGGGGTTTCTTACCCCCTCGTGGCTTGATGCTCTCGGAGATCTGCCACATCGCCTCCTCGCACAGAAAATCACTGAAGTTGTTGAAGAAGGTTATTATCCGCTCGTTCTTCTTGAAGGAGTACGTGCTGGAAAAGATAATTATCCATTTTCATTCATTGTAGATTTTTTTAAATATTTTACGAGGATAGATATTAGACGGAATTATTGGATTTTTTCTTAAAGAACAAATATACTCATGAATTTTTCATTTAGCTTTTTTTTTTTAAACTAGGGCGATATCAAAGCGCTCGCGGGACGCGCACGCTATTGGGAACGATTCCTTGAAATTTACTCCATTTTACTATTCTCATTTAAACTTTTTCTTAATGTACAATTGAATTGAATTTGAAATTCAATAATTATATGCTATAATTTAATTTGTTAATCTACAGGTTTATCTCCACATGGATAAAATATAGTGGATAATATGGATAAGCCAAGTAAAATAATAAAATGAAAGTAACATCATTTAAAAGCTTGTTTTGTAAGCTTTCAAATGATACTACATATGGGCAATTTATCGTTGGATGAGTGGTTGAAAATAGGGCTAAATCAAAATTCCTGAGCGTTACAGGACATACCATTCTCAAGTTTAAATGTTCAGGAATCAGAGCATAGACCAAACAGCGAACTGAATGTAGTCTTATATGATAGGGCATTCTCCTAGCATTCAAATAATGGTAGATACCCATAATGTATCATTAGCTGAGATTCTGAAATTACCCTCAAAAAAAAATGTGCGAGCGTAACGTGACATGACATTTCATGTCCATTTTAATGTTTAAAACGCTATAACTTCCGTACGGGTTAACATAAGGGGCTGAAACAACAACCATTAGAAAGCAAATTTCATAAGCTTCAAAATGGTATACAATATATATTCCCCAACCCGCAAAATAGAGGGTTTAGGGAGGTGGAAGTGTCGGCTGACTCAGGGTGACAACGATTTTTTTAATATAATTAAATTTGTGTGCGAAAATATTCTCTCACCACTTCTTAAATCTCTTCATATTCTCAACAATATTGAACTGCTGCCAGCGTTTCGAAAAATTGATGGTTCCATCCGGCAGTAAATCACTATTCCCTATGTGCACGAACGTTAGATCCTGCAGGACCAATCCACTGCAAACAAAAAATAAAGATGAATAGATAGATGATCACCCCCCGCTGTCGATGGAGAATAAATTTTCATTTAATTTTCACTTCTGTAGCTCCCTTCAGTGTAAAATATCATCTTTAAGGGAATTATATGGCAAATTAATGTTTGAGCTATCGATAAAATTTCTCTCTTCTAATATTCTATTAATAACAACAATATTTGCTTACATGTAAGGTATGCAGGGTGGCTGTGTCTCAGCCAAGGCTTGTCTGTAAGCCCTGAAACTGCTGGAGCTATCGATAAGTGCACAGTACTCTTTAAGGCCCTCAGTGATGTGCTTCTGCCACTCGAGCCTTCTGATGGGTGCGCTGTCCAGAGCAGACAGCAGTGCCAAATAACTATTGAAGTTATTGATCTTCCTCAAGTGCTTCATTATTTTGATGAACTTGACGACGTACTTCTCCCTATCCTTAGCTTCGTTCTCCATTCTGTGCTCTAGAATCCTGGACCTCGCCCAGTATGACATCTTGTTGAAGTGCTCTGTAAATCTCGTAAGATTAGGGGATCTCTCTTCGTTTTGCTCCTGCGCCCAGATGAGCACCTCCGGTATCTCGATCTTCATGAAGAGCTCGGCATCGAGGAGAGTCATTTGTTCGGCAATCTGCTCGCTTTTGAAGTCCAGGAGTGACGCCTGCTTCGTGGAGACACTCAGGGACGATAGAATTGGCTGGGCTGATTGCATCTGCTTCAGCTGGTGCTTCTCCAGGATTTTTACTCGTAGGGCCTTCGCCATTGTCAGATCTCCACTGCACACCAGTTGCTGTACGAACTCCATCAGCGTCTGGAGAAGCACGTCATCCAGATCTGACATCGTCAGGTCACTCACCACTCGAACTAGCAGGGAAAAGGCTTCACGGGCCGCTCGTTGTTTCACCACGTCTGGAGAACACGAGAACCTCTGGTGTCGTCGGTGCAATTTACGAATCAACTCCAGGGGCGACATGAAGGTCCTATATGTCGTCAAGAACGCTTCCTGATACAGGAAATCTGGGGACATTGAGAGGTCATTAATTTGGAAGGTTTTTTAACACACGGTAGGGGTCGTGTAATGAGTGATTACCAACCTGATTCTTTCTCGTCTAATGCAGCATGGAATGAACCAGAATTTATTAGTTTGATTTATGAGGGTGATCAGGGGTCAACCTGGAAATTTTCAAACGCCAAGGGAACCAACAAACGAAACTCATTTCGTTCATTAACAATTTATAACGAATTCAAGTTTTTGAGGCACATAGTCTTCATAAACTCCGCGATTCATCGATTTCCCGTGGTATCAGTTTTAATTGCCCGATTTATTTATCATTTAATTTGAGATGGGAATATTTCATGATAAACTGCATTTTCATCCATTTATTCATTAATTATTCTCTATTTTTTTTATTAAAATTAATAGTGAGAATTTGAAATAATTTTGTAAATTATTCAAACGGCTTGAAAAGGGGCGAATGAATTTTCAACGAGTTGAAAATTCCAGATTTACCCCAATTTGAAAGAGAAATAGAATAAAATTTGAAAAAATAATCACCATGTTTATTGGCTTTGGTGGCATGGATGAGCAGAGCGTCAGGGTGTCCCCCTCGGATGTCCGGTCCATCCTCCTCAGTCTTCTTAAATACCAGATGTTTATTGATGTCCAGCTCGTCAAGGATGCCGTCGTCCTGCTCGATATCCCTGAGCTCTAGAGTATTTTCATCGACTGAGATTGAGGACAGAGGATTGCTTGCAGGCCTTGGGGAAACATCGAGTGTCACGTTGTTATTATTATTGAGATTGAGAACAGGCGAGGCCTTGTCGTTCTTATCAGTGAGCACTGGCTCTTCCTTTATCTCCTTAACAGGTGTCGACGTTATGACTGGGTCTGGTGTGTGGAGACTTTGCATGCTGATGGCAGGTTTCGGGGATATCGGGGGTGGTGTCACCGTTGATCTCGTCGATCTCGATCGCTTCGGTGGCAATGCCGGGGGCAGACTAGAGTGATTCGTCACTTCTTTTATTGTTGGACTCATACTTATCGATATGCTGGAAAATGAACAAGCCAGTGGTTGTTATTATTGTCTTTATGATTCAAGTTTTATCAAAATTCTAGTACAACACTTATTTTATTTGCTCCTTGTGTTAGTTCTACGGGAAGTGTGATTTCATAGTTTATCCCATTTAAAAATAAAATCACTGAAAATTCTTCCATGGTCATTTTACAATCAGTCGTATTGCTTTTTGATGTATGTGAAATTTTAATGAATCTCTAACGTCTGGACTGAAGTCAACGAATGCAAATCGTAAAGACAATAATAGAATAATTAACTTGTGACGCAAAACAATGGCTTGAATCGATGTGTTTTGAACGTTCATCACAGTTTTATTGAAGTTTATTTTCAAAATGAATTCATTCCCCACATTTTTTGATAGCAGATAGCTCACTAAAATGACTAAAAAATATTTATCTGAGGTATTTTATCGCGTAATCTTGGAATCAATCAAACAACATCGCTCAAATGCCGAAGTACGAAAACAAAAATTATTCGTGTTGAGGAAATATTTTTCATCACCATCTGTTTATTTTGTAAACTTTCGAAACATAGTAGAAAAACTTCTTCCATTCCACGCTGTATTCATTAATCTGTGAGAATACTTACTGAAGAAGAAATAAAGGTGATGAAATTGATTTTCATTCTCTTAATGTTATTAATTAGTCTTCAAATATTTTTTATTGGTTTTTTTTTAACTTTTCTTGGGAATAACACCTACTTCTAACAACTTTCACCGTCAAACTACATGCGGACAATCTCATTTCCGCTGTTATCGTTCTTACCTTGTCCCATCGTGGAGACTCGTCATGGTATGCACCATAGAGGAGCATGATTGCGTCGTTGTAAGTGCCATTTCATGCTGCTGCCATTCAGCTTGCATCGAATTGTATGCAGCCATTGAGTGTCGCGTGCCAAGACCGGAAATAAAGTCGTTGGTCGTGTGCGAGCAGTTGCCGAACATCTCCATGTACGCCATTACTGAAAATATTTACATTTTTCGGGAATTCAGCAACGCGAATCGCAATTTCAATGGAGAAGTGCAGAATTAAACCCAACTCAACTCCATAACGAATCGTTTTTGTCGGATATCTTCGGAGCCAGGGGAGATGGCAAGATTTTTTACTGAACGTTTTTCGTAAATCATTGCTTGCTCTACAAAAAAGATTCTGCAAAGTTTTCGCCAGCACCCGTAGATCCCGAAATATCCAATGAAAACCGCGGAGCGAAATACACTAGCGATGAGGTGAACGGTAACAAATCGATCGATCTCGCTAATTGATAAGTTTTCGGGAAATATTGAATAAGCCAAAAGAGATAGCGAAATTGTTGTAAATATGTTTTTGTAGCTCTTATTCCGCTTTATAAAAACAGTTTTGTAAAAATTTTCGCTAGCTCTGTTAGATTCCGAAATATACGTCGAAAACTCGATTAGGGAGCAATTCGAGTTGATTCTCCTTTGCCTTTTCGGTATTGAATTGATTTTCTCACTTCACCACTGGTTTTATTGCAGACCCAAGTGATGCGTTAACAAAAATATGAAAAAAATTTGTCTGGGATTGGGTGTGTACACTTCGTCATGTCGCGACGCGTTCGACGAGAAAAAATATTCCCTTTTTATGCAACTGTTATGCACGTGTGGATTTAATGGGATGAAAATAAAACGTGTCTCTGAGAATTGCACACTCATTACGTGCTCGCGTTAGGGTTCTACGAGCTAACTGGAGTTGGTAATGAAACTTTATTACCAGCATCTTCCTCTCTCATTCACCGGATTCATGAGGATTATGTAAGTACAACTGCGTTTGAAGTTCTATTAATTCCCGGTTGAAAAGTCAGACTCACGTGAATTATGCTTTTAGAATTTCAAGGCGCGGGATGTTTTATTGTCCTAGGTAAATTCCAAACTGATTGAGGAAGTCTTCTTGAGATCAGGTGTAGAATTTTTTTATCGATTCAATCGTTGCGAATTTATCGTTGCAAATTGTAACGTGAAAACATACCAAATTTATTGAGTGAGATGATTAAAATTCAATAAGTGCCTTAATTATCGATTTCTCTACAAAATAATTGAATTACAGGTAAAATGTTAGATAACTTTTTTTGACTGATTAAATTTCCGACAAAAAAAATCTTTTGATATTTTCGCCTGAGATCAAGAGCTTTGGACGTAAATCGATTATTAAGCAACATGGTTAATTCACCTTTTTTCACTTCACCACTTTGCAACTGAAATGCATGGAATAAATTATTTTAAATAGCGAACGTGCAAATTGCCTTCCTCATATCGAAGTACACAGAATTCTGAATAAATAGATCCAATCGTCTGAACCACAAGGAAATAAACCTCAAGTGAAAAACAAATTTATTCAAATGCATTCCGATTCGAAATTCATCGCGACGTCTGAATTTTACCCTTAATTCGCCTTCACCTCGAGACTCCTCAACTCTAATAAATACCAGAAGATAACGAGGATGCTAGTATCCCCTCGAACTAACAAGCCACCCCAACTCGCCGAAACAACTCGAGAAAAATTACCTGTCCGTGACTTCTCCCTTAAGTCTTATCTAAAATTCGATTCGAGTGTGTGAGATTAAAAAAACCAAAAGGCCACTACTGTTTTAAAAACCACTCGCGTAAGCTTCAAACTAAGAAAACTTAATTATTCTAATGAAAAATCAAAGCTCAATGTCAAACGCTGTTATGTCTGTCAGAGGCTGGCGTGAAAAAAAATCGTGCTGCAAAAAAACTCAAAAGTTTCATCTAAAAAGAGATAAAGGGTGCCTCGATATATTTAATACTCAATTTTTCGAGAAATACCTCCGAATTTAAAAGAGATACTGAAATTTTCGTAAAAATCTTTTTTGTAGTCCGCATCCTGTTCCACAAAAAAAGTGATTGAAGAAAATTTGTCTCCGCTAAGTCCCGAGATATTTCTTGAAAACTGGATAACTAAAATATTTATCTAGTGCAGCATGATTTTCTCGTTCACTAGCAAAAAAACCTCCAATGAAAAATGAAAATAAAAAAACGTGTGGGCACTTCCCACTTACCGGAATATGCCACCGATTGGAACACTGGGGGATACAAAATATTAACGTCAGTTTCAAGAGGTCACTTCACAAATTCTCCTCCATTCCCTCAAAAATCAAAAAACAGAGGACAAGAGAGACGATGTGACTCCATCGAGACGACAACAAGTACTGAGAAGTATCGACTATTTCAGAATGTTATCGAGTTATTCAAATCGTCTGGCGGCGTCAGACCGCCTCTGTTTCCTTATATTTTTTGTCGAGATAATTAACAGCAGTTGAGTAAAGACAATAATAATTGCTGAGTGATCCAGTGATGTCACGTCTTTATCGTTACTCAAATACTGATTTTTTTTTATCATCGATGTTTTGCTTCTTATCGGCTCAGACTGATTACTCACTGTGGCGCTTCTTCAAGGGAAGAGGAGGTGGTCTACTGGCGTCTGGACTGTCGCTCGAGTTCGCGTGAAGACTGCAGGTGGACAGGTGCTCATTTTCAGGTACATTATCGTACTGCGATGGCTGGCGCTCTTTTCGGCGCTTTGAGCGCTTCTCTGGGAGGGCTGGTGGGAGCCCATTCGTATCTGGTGCTGTCAGAGCTTCCATTTCCTGGAGAAAAATATTCCGAGTTTAACAATTTACCAGGGTTCGGCAAGTTTTTCTCATGTTTTTTCAATCATATTTAGCGTTTAACAGTATCCGATTTCACGGACTTTTCAGAAACAGTGGATACTGTAAATTAATTGACAATTCGGGAAAATTAAAGACTCGATTTAATGGAATTTTTCAGGGTTTAGAATATCGCAGGGATATTTCCAGAAATTTTCACTTTTTGTAATAATTGTTACTGGAGCTTCCAATAAAAAATTGGAATTATAAACATGAAAATAACTTGCAAGAGTCTTTTCTCATTTAAAATAAATTTCAGATTAATTTACTCGAAACTTCTAGAATTCATTGCGAAAATTCAAATTTGTGTTTTCATTTACATGTTTATATCAGAAATAATAATAATCAATTGTTTATTGATATTTATTTGTTGTTTCATTTTATTCAAACTATTTAAATTTTCAATTTTCAGTGAGGTAAGAATTTCAGGAAATATATTTTCTTGAATTTTCACCATGATTAATAATTTTCTTGTCATATAGATAAGAAAATTAGAATATTTTTAATCCGAATAAATTAAGAGAGTAATTTTTTATCAGTGAAGAAAGGAATGACAACCCCGAGTTCATCTATTTTTATAAACGTCGATCATTTATTTGTTGATTTTTACACTTTTATTTCCCACTACTGTCCTCTTCCACTTGAACGAAGTGAATTGAAATGAATTACAAGAGGCTAGATCCAAGAAGACGAGAATAAGAAACTGCACTCAACACCCACATTTACCAGTTTTTCCAGTAGTGTTGGATCGCCATTGCCAGTGATGCTGGTAGTAGTGAGACTGCTCTTTGAGCTGGTGGTCCTCTGAGTCATGATAGAGCCCTCAGTGCACTCCGAGAGTTTTTGCTGAGAGAAGGACTGCTGCTGTGAGCTGAAGGACTGTGAATTGTAACTGACACTGCTCTGTTGAGAGGACCTCTTCGACGTCATGCTGGAGGCTGTGTAGCTCTGGGAGGAACTGCGCTGCGAATGCAGCGAGACGAAACCCGACTCCTGGGTTTGCGTCGACAGTCTTTCCATTTTTCCTTCCATTCCTGGAACAATTGTTTTTCAGAAATTTAATTTTCGACTCAAATCCTAGCCAAATTTTTGCGACAAATTTCAGAATGTAAAAGAGATAGCAGAATTTGCGCAAGGGCTATTTGTAGAGAAGATGGAGAGCTAAAAAAAGTCCTCAACAGGAATTTAATTAGCTTCTTTAAATTGGCAGATGGTACTGGAAAAACACTACTTTACGCAACTGAATTATCATTATTTCATGGAAAGTATTGCCCCTCAGGAAAAAAAAAGTCCAACTCGTTGAAAAATTACCAGACTTTCTCAATACTCTCTTCCAATTCAAACAAAACATCTTATCCCAACTCCAATTGTCCAATTAAATTGGAGATGTTGGTTCTTGCTGGGAGTTCACGACACGAAGGTTCATGGAAAACTGCTCCAGGCGTAGGCGACTCAATTCTTCGCCCACTCCATTGACCTCAAAAGTTATTTGAAGATTCTTGCGTAAAATTGGACTTGTTTTTTTTCGAATGTTCTCTACTCCAACGATCCACTTCCGTTATGCATGCACAAGAGTTCAAAGACTCACCAGCAAATGGATTTATCATCTCCTGGGGTGTCTGCTGTCCCAGTAACATTGTGCTCGGTATGCTAGTCTCCGAGCCGTCCCAACAGCCGCAGTTATTTGTCCCATTTACTTGGAGACCTAATATTTAAAGATTTCGATGTTAAAACGAAGAGCAAAAAATAGGGCAATCCTACTTTGAGATTTCCATTAATGATCCACTCCGTCGATATCCGGAGATATTTGAAATGGAGTGCATGATGATGTAACTTTTTAATTATTGCATTATTATTTAATCTCTTTCTACTGGAAAAGGTGTAAAACCATACAGAAAGGAAATAAATTATCTACTTAATTTCTTCCTGTGTCGTGGGAAATTAGTTAATGTGTATTCAAGCAAAATTTGAAAACCGAAGCCAACACTATTAAAGAAGCTACCTTAATGGTCCAGCAAAAAAACTAAGCGCATACCCAAACAAATGTTCCTCAACTCGTCAAATATTGCGTCGAAATTACAGCAGTGATTGTTAATCGCGCACCGTCTGTCCATGATAGACTGTGAGAAATTGGAAAGTTATAAAATCTGAATTTGGAGGTATGAAGGGCACGGATTTATGGCTTGATTCTGATGAACGTCGAGTTGTTTCACTTTCATCGGAGTTCGGGGCCAGACTGACTGGTTTCCCTTGCTGGAGTGTCTCTGGGACACTTCTTGCTTTTTTCTGCTGACTAATCGCTAGACCCCGGGTCTCTCCTCTCACTATGGACGTGGTTTTTCCGAGACTCAAACGAATGCTCTCGGAACGCTCCACTTGCAGACTTACTTTAATTATCGTCATTCAAACCTTTTTTTATCACGTTCATCATAATTTTTTAACAGACGACATTTATTTCATATTTTTTCTATAAAGCATCCCGATCAGGGGAACCCTTTTACGAATAGTGAAGAGGACAGACTAAATTTTCCAGACGTGAATTTTAAGAGGTTCATCAAACAATTTATTATTTATTTCTTTATTCGATTAGAAACGGAGATTCTTCTTAAGAAAGACCGAACTCGTTTGGGAAAATCTCGATGGATCTTGTAAAACGACTGATTTAAGCAGGCACATGATAACAAATTTGTTGTCGACAATTCATTACAATTCGACTTATAGTACTTGGATTTAAAAATTTTTCAAAATATCGATAGATACACAAAATAATGGGTTGTACGCGAAAAAATGGTTGTTTTTCTGGAAAAAAATTTTTTTCCGAAATTTAATCGGCCACAAAAAAGTCCTGTATCATTTTCTCTCTAACTGTTATTTAATTATCAACTTACCATGAATGGTCGCCATGAGACTGAGATCCATACTGTCGTTCAAGGACTCATCGTTTGGCCCCATGATCGAGCGAATTTCCTCGTCGTCCCTGGAGTGATTCAGCGCTGAGTCCAAACTTCCAGCTGACGCGCTCAATAGCGAGGATGAGTCCTCCGGGGAACGACTCCTTAACGAGACACGGTCCAAAGTCGATGCCAAAAGACCCTCAGACTCGTCCAAAAGCTGTTGGGCACGGGCTCGACGTTTTGGGGGGAGAGGAGGGGGCGTCGAGGAACCGTTGTCCTCGGATAAACTGATGTTCGTCCTGAAATTGTGAGACAAGCTGTTATTTTTAGACTAGATGTCTCAACCCAAATGTCTCATGCAAATTTAAATGGTGATTTTTCTTCAAAAGATTAATTTTCTCAAGTCGAAGGAATTCACAGGAAAAGAATCCGCACAGACCAAAAAATATATACATTCCAATTTAGGAAATTACACTGTATACTTTTCTCAGCGAATTTTTTTTTTTTTCCTTCTCGTTTTTAATATTTATCTCTCGATTTTAGAAAATAGAAATCCAACTTATTTTTTAATGGATTCGACCATAAATTCAATTCCCAAGTTGATTTTTCAAAAAATGCACAATAAACAAAACAACTCGCATAAAATTCATCATCTTGATAAAAACCGAGTCCATCACACCCCAAAGTAGATGAAAATAAATTATCATGTGACGAAATGACTGTTCTCTCCACTCTCCCGAAGTGTGCGATCCCCCAAGAATTATGGGCCTATTATTGCACGAGTGGATTATCACCAGCTAAAAATACCGTGAACACTTCTATAATTATCTTATCTCAAAACCCCTGAGTGACCTCCTCACGCTCCTCCTAGTATTCATGAACGTGAATAACAACAAAATTCATTGAAACCGATTCTGGTGATTCAAGATTACCTGTCAGGGAGTGGTGGCTTCGGTGGCGGGCTCGAGTCCCTGAGGATGGACTCGGAACTGTGGGAACTTCTCACCAAATTACTGCTTGCAGCTGTCTGCTCCAGAATCTGACGCTCCCGAGGTGTCAGGGGAATGTCCGGAAGGGAGTTCCTCTGGGCTGATAGATCAGTTCCATACCCTGAAGTTCTAAAATCACAAATCATCTTTACACACATCCTTTCGTAAATCAACAAGTGTTTAGTAAAACGAAAATTGTACATATCCGAGTTAATTCGGACTTGGTATATTCATTTATTATTGATTTATGTTTAAACACCTTTTTTAATACTGATTGAATTTTTTTTTAAATAAATAAATAAAAATATATTTTAGCATTTCTCTGTCAAATTAGTAATTTATTGAAATTGTTAACCACCGGCATGATTTTCCATTGAAAACCAGATCTGATTACTGAAATCTTCCCTTCCTTATTAATTACTCAATAAAATTCCCTCAACCGAATGAATCAAGTAATCCCCTATCTCTCGTTCTCTCGACAGATTTTTTTTTCATTGCCAACCGATAAAACTACCGTCCATTGACATCGTCGGACAGCAAAAAGCTCCATATATCCATCAGGAAGAGGAACAAAAGGGAGATAAATCCTTTTGAGGAACGCCTATCGGACTGATTGAATGATATGTCGCTACACAGCAGCTCACTCCCTCGATTTTTATTCTGTTCAATGTTACCTGTTGTTTGTTGCCACTGGCGCTGGTTTCTGGCGATTTGATATCTTCTCGTGTGCCAAAGCAACTAGATTTTTCACAGCATCCTCAACTAATCCTATCACGTGTGTCACGTTCTCTGTGTCCAAGGCTGGGCACGGGGCTGACTGATTCCCGTGGATCAGAACGTCGTCGCACAGTTTCAAGAGTTTCGCCAGTGCTTGATAAACTTGATTCGTGGCAGAGTTCAATGTCGAGCTGGAAGATCAATTGTCAGGATTATATCACCTCTTTCACTAAATTCCATTATTTCGAATCATTATTTTTTGGGAAACCTCTTTAAAAAGTACTGCAATGACAAACGACTTTCATTTTGACCAGTAATCAAGTGTTATTTTTGTTTATTATGAATTTAACTTGAAAATTATGATGGAAAATTAGAGAAGAGTGAAATTGATGAAATAATAATTACGAAGAGAAAGACTTACCTTTTTTCATAAACTACATACGACTTGAGGACTGTATGTATAGTGGTGACAGTGTCGAGTACGATGGTGCCATTACCAGGTAACATCTCAAGTTTCTTTTTGGAAACGACATCGCGAAAGTGCAGCAGTGCAAGCTGTACCTGCCTGACGTGGATATGGAGATCCCTCAGTGGATTCTTATCAAGACTGTCACCGAGGGGTGTCTTCTCTCTGGGCATTCGCGGTGATGATGGTGATGCAGCACGTGTTGCAATACCACTACCACCTCCAGCCCCAGAGTTTATCCCGGGGGACCTCATCTGCGAGAGCTTCTCCAGGAAGTCCTCCTTGAAAGAACGGGCACGACGGGCTAGTTTGCCACCCCGAGCCTTCCCACTCGTTCTCTCCTCGACTTCTGCAACATCAATAATAAATCACATTCGTTATCACTTATCGTTCATTCTTCTATTAACGATTCATTATTTCAGTTCTCGGGTAAAAACCCCAAAGAATATAAATATAAAAGTAAATATTTTGATTATAAAAAGATTTTGCAAATTTGCCTGATTTCTTAGAAAAATTCCGAGCTTTCCCTCGTACAAAAAATTCTTTACCGGATTTTTTCAGGAATTGATTTCAGAGAAAAGTGGAAAATTTTTCAGCAGGATTGCTTCCAAGATTTTCCCAGATAATAAAATCACAGCCACATACTCGTAAAAATGATAATTTCTCATTTTCCAATTATCTCCCATCGTAGTTATCGTGGGATTTCCACGAGTAACTTCAATATTCCCAACAATTGAAGTAAAAAACAATGGCGTTTGTTTCAGAGAATTAGGCTAGCAGTTTGCGGACACTGTCGAATGCCAGAGGATGGGGGACTTTGTATTCTGGAAATTCTGGAATCTTGCCAGATCACGTTCTTCTTTCTTATCCGTCTGCCGGCACCTCGATACCACGCCGATAGCAACTAGCAAAAAGGGAAACATGTATTCCCTCTGGGGGTGAATAGACGTTGGAAAAACTGCACCGTATTTGTTCTTCCAGAGAAACAACGACGATTGCAATCTTCTAGAGTAGTTGGGGATTAATTCGTGGTTGACTCGTATTTCTTAATAATTGACGACATTTTTTCTTCATAATTATAGACGAATGAATATTTAATCATGACGTACTGTCGTTTCCATTGCGATATGCGGCGTAATTAAAAATAATGAGAGCCTTCGCAAGGTGTAATTACTAGAATCAAGAATTTCTTCTCCATAGAATTCGTTTCTGAATTGTTGAAAAATTTTTAAATCATGGCGCACGCAATTTAATTGATGAATTCGATTCGGTAATGACTTTAATGAGCACATGATGCCAAACAGCAATTAATTAAAAGTTACCGTTATTTCTCGATGATTGGATATGCCATATTATCGATGAGCGAGGAATCCATTCAATTACGGAGGTACGTGTGATTACTTCCGGAAAATAATTCATTGTTTACTCTTCGTATTGCGAGTGATTGGAAATGACAAATTCATGGAATTAATTAATGATATGGAAGAAAAAGTTCGGCTTGAATCTCATTGAATGGTCAATTCGAAAAACCTCATTTCCATTTACTTATTTTAATTTCTCATTTGAAACTTACTCGATTGGATAAATAACGTTTTGAAAAATTACGTATTTCTCTCAAGTAAATTGGCAAGAATATTTTTTTCCAGTGAATAAAATACTTTAGAAAATCACGTCGGCTTTCTCGATAATCGATTAGATTCACGCCGACGTCGACGTGAATCAGTAGTTATTTTTTGCTTCATCGACTGACGGAAACACGGAATTGTTTGCAGTGATGAAAGACAGTCTTCGAAAGCTCTGAGAGTGCGATGCCCTCAATTCCCCAGTAAATTCCGTTTAATTACACGATCGGTGGGACACGGTGATATCCGTCGATCTATTCCCTTTTGCTTTTCCGTTGTTTACCCCGACGTCCTTGTAAACAGGAACAATGAAATGAAGTCGGATGTCCCCTGCGGTTGGAACTGGACGGTGAGACCACGCCTGTTCATTTAATTTTGTGGTATTCATGGCACAATACGCCGTTGATGAAGCAAAAATATCAAATTAAATTGGGAGGGGTGGTGATGGTCGGAATAGAGAGGATTTTTCCCGTGGATGACGTTCATTAGGGGATATGTCCCGAAACCGCCGGTGGGTAATTGGGAAAATAAAGAGAAACGTGAGAAATCTAATTGTATTCCGATAAACATTTGTTGAAATTTGTGGAATTTTCTTTTTTTTTTCATTTAGAAGAAAATGTACCAAAACTTACAGAATCTTCAAAAGGAGTGAAAAGTTTGTGGAACTCAGGAAATTTCGAATTTGAATATGGAATTGGGAATTTTGAAATTGGAGGATTTGTGAGTTGTATTATAAATTTGGGATTGTGGATGAATAATTTCGAAGTGAGTGCCTCGTAAAGAGGAAAAAAGAGGAAAATGGAGGAGTTGGTGGGTGGAGATCACCACCCTGACTTTGTTATCCCACTTTGACCTCCCCCCATCGCCCTTTAAATGTGTGGAGGGAGAATCAAGTTCTATTGACGACTTCGAGATTGAAACTCCAATCAGGCGTGATTCTGGCAAAGGTACAGGAAGCAGTGTACGAGGATAATACGAGAACAGAGGGTGTATGGCTTCCCCTCACAACAGGGAGAGGGAGATCTGGAAGAGATGAAGGACAAGCCTGGGGGAGGAGAAATACGATATGCAAATTACTGTGATTGACTGGATTCACTGTTCCATCACGATCTCATCTCTTTCTCGTACCGCAGCAGTGAATTTCCATTGCGGGCCTCTCAATGGATTTTTGCGTTCTCAGACTGATGGGAAACCACTCTCAGAATATTAAGTTAAAGTCCTGGGAAATTCTCCAATTTTTCCTTCAAATTACGACTTTTGCTAATATATTCAATAATTCCGGCGGATTGACATTTTCAGATTGATTTGACATTTCAGTGAAAATTTTCCAAAATTCATCATTTTCCAATAGAATTTTATTTTCCTTAGAATTCCAATTCAATATGTATATATTTATATTGCAATTACAGTATATTGAAATTGCAATGCGAATTGGATGAAAAAAAAATAAACTAACGGAAATTGAATAGAAAATTTTCATTTGCAATCAGAAGAATAATTTTTTTGAATCCGAATTTTCCGGAGTGTTTGAATTTTGAATAAAATAAAAACTTTAAACCCCTTTAACTCGTCAAAATTTCGCAAATTCAGGAGGTTAATTAATTGAATAATTAATTTAACTTGTTAATAACTTTTTCAGAACATCTGTCATGACTGCAGCGTAGGCGAATTAAATCTCAAATAATTCAAAGACGACTGAATGCAAGCCTGATGAGTTAGTTAGACTATCCTCGCTCCATAATTAATTGCTTTAGAATGTTGAAACCCTCTCGTTTAATTTCCACCTACAACCCCCTGTTATCTCAACGGTACAGACCAGCCGCTACCGAGCACGTCCTCAACACCAGCGATAACTTTGAATCGATTCAGTTTGAATTCACTTGAGCATATATAACTATACAGACAACAACTTCACCTATGCGTCAGCCACAGCTTGGACTTTTCCCTGGCTTCCACCTATGTCACAACTTTTGCTTCAAGAGAACAGACAAATTTATAGAATCCTGACAATGAGAATCTCTGAATTTCACTCCAAGTCACTAATTAAATAGAAAACGTGAAAACAATTGGGAAGATCGATAACACATTTTACCAACTTCAAGTGTGACTGAACTTCTGAAATTTCAATATCTCACTCATTCACTCGATATCTCAAATGGTTTGATAATTAAAAAGAATAATTTAATGAATGAATGAGTCATTGCATTGGATATTGAGAGAAATTAACTGATTGTTCAGTAAAAAACGAAATAAATAGTCGATAAAATTTACCATGAACTTTTATAATTGTGTAATAAATTGTAGCAATTCAAGATTTTTTTTTATCAAAAATTATACATTTTGGTAAAAGTTTTCTCACTGTGTGCAAATTCGTGATTAAAAAAAGTTCAAGTTTTGTAAGCTGGAAATTGCAAGAGTACTTTTCTAGTAATGGAAAAGTAAATTCGTTAATCATAAAAACCAGCCCCGAGTAACGACTGCCTCTGATATCCGCGCTATCATTTCCACACAGGAGAGAGCATTCAGCTAATGATAAGTTCAGACACCGGGGAACTCCCACTGGAAATTCAATTATACATTCAGAACTGCTCCCCTCCGGCGCTCGTGGGCTAGTTAAACGATCCATAATTGAGGATATTGATAGTGCATGGGTAATTTTCGAGAGTAATTGAAATCAGGGGATCATTAAATCCCGAATTTCCGAGTTTACGCGAATTTGGGCATTGTAAACTGTGGGAAGTTTGGGATTCAATTGTGGAAGGGGATCGCCTACTCCTCTGGAAATTTCCGATGCATTTAAATTCGATCAAAAGCTTTTTAATCAACGAATTGACACACCAAAAACCGCTGTCAGAGAATTACCCGTGGAATTTCAATTGTAAAACATGGGAGATGAAACTAATCTGCATTTTTCCCCCAAATAATCCGACAATCTTCAAAAAATACTAAAATTACTGAAAATAGTGAAAATCAGATTGTCAATTGACAGCTTCTTCAGTCGTGGGAATTGTACATATCCATATCGATTTGTGAACAATTTTCATTTCTATTAAATTTATTACTGATTGGCAATTTATTATTAATTTTATATGTGAATTATTAGATATATTGTATTGAATTAATTTAATTGGTCGATTTTTTTGGTTTTCGATTTAGGAATTACTGACGTTGATTTTGTTATTCTCATGGTAATATAAATTGTTAATTTTGACCATCTATCAATAATCGATGATTACGACTCTTGGCGGAAGTTTATGAAATTTAACTTTGCATTGAGAAGTTGGTTTAGTGTATTTGGCAAGTGTTACGTTGTTGTTTATTAAAAAACGATGTTGGCGTTGGAAACTGGGACATTGGTGGTATACACCCGGAGTTCATAATGATGTCGTTAATTTTGTCCTGCGATAGTTTACACAGCCGGTGATATTCCCGCGAGAGTTCGGAGGACTCGAGCTCTCGCCCTATGATCGATAATCGCAGTGTGATGGGCTGTGGGCATTACCCAGGGCTCCACAGATGGGAAAGGGTGTTGGTCTGCCACCACTGTGCCCAGATGATTTAATACTCTCGGTGCAGGATGAAATTTTCCCGGAGGATCAGAATTAATGGACACCGCAAATTAAATGAACGGCGGGGCTGAGTGAAAGGTCAATTTTGGTGTTCTCTGTAGTAAATGGAATGCTTCTAGGTTAAATTTTAGCAAGAGGAATGTTTCATATTGCTCTGTGGTTTAAATTTTCAACTCAATTCAATTTTACTTCTTGCTAGAAAAAATCAGCGAGTAGTACAACCAGAAAAGTGGTATATAACTCAAGCTCAGATTTCAATGGATAGCTCAGAATTTCGAACTCATTCATATTTTTATCGCAATTTTTTTTGCTACCCGAATTGACCGTTGCAAAAGAGATTATTAATACAATTTTGTTATTTCCACAAAAATTTGAGTATGGAAAGGGATAAATTTAACTTATTGAAAAATTTAATTCAATTTAAAAAGGACAATTATTCTTTTAATAATTACTGGGTTATAATAAATTGTAATTAATACTACAGTGATTTATGCTATGAGTTAAATATAAAAAGAGATAAATTTATTTTAAAAAATTTCTCACATTGAGATTTGCATATTGTTTTAACGGAGCAACTCGATGACTGAAATCTGACGCTGGATGTTTGAATTCTGCTAGAACGATCGGGAGGTCACGCAAAATAGCATTCACCTGTGTTCTGGGGAGAATCAGTACAGAGAGATGGGGATCAAATTGTATTAATATGGAAATATCCCCCGTTGATTTGCAGGGCGGTACAGGATCCAGGGATGGTGCGAGCATTGTACACCCAGAATACCAAATTCCACCTCTGGCGGTTTCACTCATCAGGACATGTTGATCCGCAACAATTTTTTTTTCCCCCAAGCTTTTCGTTGGAAACTCGTCATTCACTTTTTTAGGGAATGCTTTGTGCGGTTGGGGATGCTGGACACAAAGAGACGTGGAGAATTTTATTCATGGATTTTTTCCACCAGTCATTCAGAAGTTTTTGTCCAATTGGAAATGGCGAAATTGTCGATTTTTAATTATCTCGGATTTCCATCTGATGGCAGTTACATTTTTCTGTTTCAACGCTGGAAGTTTACCCCCGGAATTTTTAATTGAATGAAACCCAAGTATCATGTAATTGATCATTTCTGTTGATTTTCCCAATTTTTCCAATTTTCCCTATTTCCACTTCATTATCCATCTCGGGATTGAGTGGTACCGAAAAAAAAACCACGCGTAGGAATTCATATTCAGCAAATTCCATAAAACGCACGATTTTTGTTTATTTATTTTGCATTCCTGATATATTCGCATATATTCCTGACTGACTCGAATAACAATTACATCCATTTTTAATCTCAATTTCGACAAGGTAAAGTAGTGAAAAAATCCTCTGACACTATCCAATCACTAAAAAGTAATTAGTCTCCGGAATAAAAGCATTTTTTTCGTAGCGAATGCATCAAATTGCATTATTCCTCGCCATCGGTCACGTACGTTAGGAAAAACTGTCAAGACGGATATAAATCTTCCTCCAACTCCCCCAGTTTTCCCAACACGTCAACTCGTCGGAGTGAGTGATTACTTTCATCAGCCAAGAGTCGTGGAAAGTGGTTTTCTCCCAGCAACCGATAAACTTTCTCGGTGAGGAGAATTTGCCAAGTTGTGGCCGATGATGTGGAGCTTGCGAAGACAGAGGAGTAGACAAGACTGAAAAGACTCGAGAAGTTGCCTAGACGTTCATTCACACTCAAGCCTTAACTAAAGCTAATAATTACCCCCGTCGAAATTGATTATCGACGGGTTCGTTAACGGCACCCAGGTACCACCCACTACTGTTGCCTAATGGATTTTGGGCATCCGCTGGTGGTGGAGACCAGGGACAAGACAGACCAGAGGAAAGTGTCTCCGGTCGGAGCCCCGAGGTGCAAATGATCGCCCGGAAATTTTGTTATCGACCCCCGCACCCCCTTTCGTTATCCGTTCATCTTCACCTCCAGGAGAATTGTATCGCCCGGGTGCTTCAAAGGAACTTGTTTCTAATTACGGGGACAATGGGCGACAATGGAATTAAACCGCTTTGTGAGGCTTTCGGAGTTTAGTCGATTGAGTTGATGAAATTTAAAGTGAAAAATACCGGAATTCGATGGACTTTAGACGATCGCTAATTAACACACATAATTGGGCGCACGGAGAGAAATATTTAATAAAAATTACTTGTTATCTGTTATCTCAGAGCTTTTCTGGAATTTCATCGAATTGTTGAAGCACTACCAAAAAAGTGAGGCCCGCGATATCAGTCCCAAAGTCTGAGATATTAATTAAAAACCGCCGAACACGTAATGTTCCTATTAATTATTTCTCAATCCCATTTCCCATAATATATTCCCCAAATTCTCTTGATAACGATTGACTGGATTTTTTTTTCAAATTCCAGATTATATCCAGTGCCCCCCTTGTCGTTGTTGAAGATATCCCCCCAATTATCCGGAAATCCCAGTGAGTTTTCGGTGAATCCCCGGTATTTTGCTGATAATTGGAGGCCCCAACGACTCGCCTAAATCAATGGCAATAATCCACCGAGCGAAATTTATTCAGAAAGGATAAGCCACGTTATCGTGTGTTCCATCAATTTCCATTTTACATCAGGTGAACAAAAATAAAATAGCCCTCAGGTAATTCCTCTCTGTTTCCTCATTCACGCATCCCTGGCCTCCACCATCAGCTCTCGCAATGGAACGAATACGTTTTGAAATCGGTTTTACAGTCAAACGTTTTGGGGAGAGGTTTGAGTTTCACGGTTTTTCGTGTGTTGGAACTAAATTCCGTGACACGATACTATCCTGAAAATAACCCAGAGGTTGTTGCACCGCCCCATAATATATATCCGTGTCTCGTCTCGTTTTCCGCGACCTCCTCCTCATCCCCTCGTGTATATGCGGATGGAAAAAAGGTACCATCGGAGGAGCCCAGAGGAAGATCCAACAGTTTTCCTCTTGGCTATTCCAACCACCATTTATACACCCACAAAGCGAAACGACTACTTGCATTAATTCCCTTTCTCATTTCACTCCTATCCAAATTCTATAGCTTCACTACATGACGAGAAATATTTGATAAAAATTACGCAAATTAAGGTCGCTTACCGATTAAGAATGTGAATTTTTCCACAGAAAATTACAAAAAGACAACAATTAACACTGGTGGCTCTATATACGCAGACAATATTTTTTTATTATTATTTTCATAGCGCACAGTCATTTTTAATAGGACTATAGCACCCCAATTTAATTTGCACTTTTCATTATTTTATTCAATTTTTATAGTGGAATTTACTATTTTGGGATTATCTGTCAATGAAGGGTTTAATTTCGGAGTTTTATTTGATAGTGCAGTCTTCAGACTCTGCTTCATTATACTTTACTCGAATTTTGATTCAGTAGGACATTATTGCCAACGAGAATTTATACACCCCCTAGGCGAAACGACTGCTAGCATTAACTCCCTTTCTAATTCTACTCCTAGCATTCTATCTTCTCCACTATCTAGACTGGCAATATTTTTTTACTATTATTTTTATCGCAAGCAGTCAGTTTCAATGGTATTAGTGCACTCGGGTTTAATCTCAATTTTTTTAGGATTTCATGGAACGTTTATCGTAAAATTCATCCTGAAGTTTCGTGATATTCTGTTTGAAAAATCCTCTAAAACATATCTCTTAACGAACAATTGTACTTTTTATTCAGAATCAGAATGATCCCCTGATATTACTCCGAAAATCCTTGATGAATTTCCTAAAGGAACAATTCGAACAATAAAAATTTATCATTTAAAAAATTGACAAAAATTTTTGTCTCAAAAAATGGAAAAATACTTTTGTCTTAAAAAATGAAAAAAACATTTTCTGTTCTGCAAAAAGTACAAATTTTTTCATCCTACCTAATAAGACCCCAACGAATCCTCAATTTACCACCCCCCGTCCCCCAATCACTTGACAACTTCCACGAGAGTTCCATCAACCCCTCCCCAACCTCAATTTTTTCGTAAAAATAGTAGCCGGCAAAAGTCGCAAAGTAAAACATTTTCCCTGGAAAAGTTGTGAGGTCGTTATCGCGGAGTACGAAAAACTCACAAGACCGTGATATCGAAAAATGGCGTTTCCTTTACGGTTGAAAAATAAATCTCGACCCGTTGGCTTTTTATTTACCTCTCCCCCGGTTTTCTCAATATTCTTCGGCAAACCGGTATATACGAGGACCATTATCGCACGTAGACCGCTGGAGCATCGATTCGTAGCACTTAATTCACCAAACGACCCCCCCTTGATCTTCACAACCTCGGGGGCATACACACGTTGCCTCGAGGTATGAAACAAGGGGGTGGCAACCCCTCATCCTCTTCCCACCCACTAATATCTCCAGCGAACCGTGAAATTCCAGTCTGGAAACGGTTCGCGGCATTCCCCTGGACATTGAACCACGTAATTGCATCGTTTGCTGCAAACTGCACGGATATATCCACCCACCCCCGTCCAAAACACCCCCCCGACCATTTTGCACGTCTGCAAGTGCTTCGACATTTTCACCACTTGAGTCTTACTATCGTTTTGTTATGGCCACGTAACTTACACTTGTGCACCGGAAACCGGAAGTCCACGGTTCTCCGTGGGGTGGGTTTCCGATGAAAAATTCCCTTTGCCACAGATTTACCTCCGATCTTCAGGAAATTACTTCGAATAATTTTTCATTTCTAAAGTACCGCAAGTTATTGGTTAACAGATCTTTCTAGCGTAAAAAGTTATTAATATGGAGAGTTAATTCATTAATGAATTTAGTAATGAAGGAGCGACGGGTAATAACTTCAATTCAGATACTAGGTGAATATTCAAGAATATCTCAGGATCGGAGGGAGATAGCCGGATTGACGTAATTACTTATTTTTCAGCGCTCATTTCATGTTACAGGAAAGGTTCTATGCAAATTTTCGATAGCTCTATCAGATTTGATGATATATTCCCGAAAAGTTGACTAGGGAATAAATGGATTGACTGGTGGTTCCCGTGTTTAGTTTCGAAACATTAGGAACTAATTCCTGACAATGACAAGTGTTTTTTTCTGGAGGAAGAGGAAGAAGCAGTAGGAACTTTCTTGTGGAGTTTTCTTGGGGACCAAAAATGTAATCCCACTGATGGATGGGATTTTTATTTTATTATTAAACGTCAGGCGAATGTCAACGTCTTCAGTTTTCTCCTGATTTTTTTTATTTTTCCCGGGTTTTTGAATTCCTGTTATGGGGCTTTTACTCGTGTTTGAGGGGCTTTTTATTGCGCCCCGGGATGGGGTAGTTGCAGCCACCGGCCTGGAATAATCCGCTTTCGGGGTGCACTTCAGCTACAGTCTCCGCAGGATTTTCAAGGGGTGCATCGGAGAGATGGGATATCCATGAGTTTATAATGCCAGGGGGATGAGGGGATGAAGGGCTGAGGATTAAGCGGGTGCACTTGTTTTATTTGCGGGAGATCGATGGACAACATTAATGGGGGCGGGCGAAGTGACCAATTGTTTTCGCTTTTTTATTCGAGATTTTGGGGAGGATCGCAAGGAATTCTCTATTTCAACCTCTCGAGCAATTATTGGAGAGTAGAGAAATTCAGGTGAAGGTATCCTTGAATTTTTTATATTTTTGAGAGTCTGAAACGAAACTAAACCGAAGAAGTCGAACGCTTCAGTAAGGGATTATTGAAGTTGAAAAAAATTATTTTCAGTTTCACCTCTGATTTGAGAGAGTTCAAACCTCCCCTGAACTCGACAAGTAGATTAATTACTTCTGGGTCGGTAGAAGAGTCCGGCATTAATTCAATCTCGCTTCATTTTTCATCCCGGTATTGGAGAAGTTTTATTATTTCAGGAGAAAATGAAAAAAATTCACTTTAAAATGATTAAATCCCAGTGTAAGCCAGAAAAATTGAAATTAAAGATGAAACGCTGGCCATAGAGAAAATCCTTTCCTTTGTAAAACTCAAGTGATGCAGAAATAAAAGGGAGAATCAAAGAAATATCCACTGAAATTCTACATATTAATTCTGGATTTGGAATTTTTATAAAGAATTTCAATTCCAGAAGGAAATACTTGCAATATCCCGGTCAATCGAATCAAACGGATTCGCTGACAAAATTTATAGATTCCCATTCCGAATTTAGCACAATGGCACCTTCCAATTCCAATAAAGATTTCGACGATTTGAAGAGCACAGTGACATCAATACACCAATAATGCAAACGAACTGTCGAACAATACCCTAGCGAGAGTACTTTTTTCCGTCGACGAGGGTCGTCAAGGGAGAATGGAAAAACGTTGGAGACAGTGAAACGAAACCCTCTTCGGGGGCGAGTCAACAGTGGATCCATTAAGGGCTCGCGAAACCCCGACCCTCGCAATGTTTGAGGCTCCAGAGGGGTTTGGAAAAACATCCCCACGGAGAGAGAAAATGTCGAGGATGAAAGGTAATCTCTATCTACTCGTGTCTGTTGGAGAAAACTCCATAAAGAGTGTTATTACATGTCCAAAAATATTCGTTAATCATTTTGTAACAACAATTCGTGAGAGAAATTCTACAACAACACTGGAATTTTCTCCCAGCCGAGTTTTCACGTTATGTCATTCAAAATGGTGCATCATTTTTCAAATAAAAATCAAAAGTGACAGATTTCTGTTACTTTATCCTTTTTTTGCATTTTTACAGAATTATCTCTTTATAGATTTCCCCGTTACAGACTCAGTAATGATGGTTGTCATTTTTCCGATACTGAATAAAACCTATTCATAGATTTTCCACGCAAAAAAAATTCCTTTGGTTTGTTATTACTTGAAGGGTTTTTTGAAAGGCTTTTGCTCCGCATTTCATGTTGCCCCGGTGTTTCCTACTTAAGAAATATCTATATGAAAAAAAATGACAATGTAATGCACCAAAAATTGGTCAATTACGTAATTGTTAAATATGTGGACATACAGCAACGTCAGCGTGACACTTGCCAGTACAACTCGATTATGCTGACAAAATAATTAAATATAAATAATTACGTATTTAAGAGGCAAATGTAAATCGGACTTCGACCTGTGTTAATCGTAATCATTATAATCAATCTGACATAGTTGAAGTAATGAACTTTCAACAATAATTATAAATGCCCCTAAAAAATAAATGCAAGGTACAGCATTAATATACTCGAAAATAATGAAAAAAAATTTGCGATTTCGTTTTGCCCCGTAATTTATTGTTGCTCCATGTTTCCTACTTGGCTATCCTTAAGCCTTTCCCCTTCGGAGAATATATGTAACGTGTTGGGAAGTCTGACTACCCCAAAACCACAACAGCAAGTCCAAATGAGCGTTGGCAAAGTTTCCTGGGGATACACTACCATTGGTCTGGAAAGGAAGAGCCTCGTTGAATGATACGACGTGGGACCAACTCAGAACTTACTTTAGCCATGTTCACTACGTAAAGAGGAAAGACGATGCTAAAGCACTGGTCCACACTTTTAAAATGTTTCTCGTTTGTAGCCTCTGGAGGAGACCGTCACACCGGACTTCAAACGACTACTGAAATGTTTGCAGATAAAAAATGTGAAATTGCAGGAGACTGGAGACAATGGAAATCTCGAACGGAATGCGCATTCACACGGAAAATTAATTCTTAGAAAAAATCTAGCGCAAACTGTCAGGTGCACGCAAGAAAAAAATCTTTATGTTATGATTTCAACAGTTTTTAGGATTCTGAGAAATTGTTGATTAGATTGGCAGAAAAAATGTATTGTTTTGTGAATTTTAAAGTTATTCAATAACTCATTTTTTTTTATTAAACTTTTTGTGAAATTCACCAAAATTAGTCATCCTTCTGAACTGAAATATAACCCAGAGATTAGACTAAAGATCGATGGGAATAGATGATATATTTATTTTGAAGGATATCATAATGTAATTATTTAGTTAAGTACAATATATACATTTTAGTAAAATTCTTCGTTAAGCACAAGAATTTTTCTAAATATGCTCAGTCGACGTAGAATTTCGTTTTAAAACTTTTCCATCCTTGGGAAAAATTCCCCGCATTTATCATGACGAAAGGATTATTTGCGACAGTCGGTGGGAAAATATGGAGAGCAACGGTCACGAGAGTTTTTCACCTTCTCCAAGCTTTCCAGAATGAAAGAAGCATTTGTAATACCCCGAACTTTCACGAGTTTGAAAACTCCGGTTCGAGAGTAAATCCAAAGGAGCTTTTCATGGTATTCCGAAATTCTTTGTTCAGTTTTAGCCGTTTGATTCGACTTCTCTCGGTTATCCCTGTGAAATCCGGGATCGATTTCACTATTACAGAGAGAAACATTTCCAAAAATTACCATAAAAATGGTGTAAAAAACGTCACTAGTTTTATTTTCCGATTCTCCATGATTCTTCCATTTTTTTCATTCCATTTCGTTTCCCTATTTGAATTTTTTAGAATATTCTTGTATACGCCTGGCAATAAACAAACCCTTTTTGAGGGTTTTGCGAACCTCTATTCTCAGTTTCTAAATATAAACCTTGTCTTGCGGAATTGCAATTCCGTCAACTGAAATTTAAACGAAAAAATAATCCCAAGAATACAACTCGAACTTTAAAATTAATTGGATATTTCCCTCTTGGTTCCTACGAAAAAAGAGGTTTTTAAGTTTTCCAGAAAAATCACCTGCGCTTCACGTTCAGGATTTTTTAATCTGAAAGACTTGACACGGTCAATTGTTTGCAACGAACCTATTGGGAAACCTATTGAGGAAACCTATTGTGAAAAATCAATTAAAAGGTAATATTCACTTTTTACTGAATGCCCTGAGAAAGAAAAATCACTCAATGACGAAATTCTGAAAGCCTCGTTAAACTTCAGGTCGGTTCCTAGCATTTAATTTGCCAAGTGTCCAATTCAACCTTTTTATTATTGTCAAGCCAGAATAATTGGAGTCGCAATAAACAGCGAATGAGAGAGTAAATGACTTGATAGAGGAAAAAAGTCACGGAGTGTGGGGGTAGGTAACGAGACTACTGGGACTGTGTACACAGAGTGGAAGCAGAGCCCTCGATTTATTTTATTGCTGAATTTAATGGCACCGAGAGGGCACCGGGGAGAAATCCACCGGAGGATCAAGGAAGTTACAATTATGCCGGGCGAATGGGAGAGCAAAGAGTGTCCTTTCCTCTCACCGATTCAAAGGGCCCACCTCCAAGGAAATTCTCATCCAAACCGAGACGAGAGGAAGTGGAAATTACGCCTAGAGGATACCGGCAAATCGCTATCCCACAGGATAAAAATGTCGGAAAAAAACGGGTGACTGGAGAGAATCCGTCGATGCTATTTGCCTTGGGAGGAGGGAAAATCGAGATTCTGAATTTTCGATACTCCACTCTCAGACGCAATTCAATTCGATCTCGTCTCGACGCTCAAATAGCTACTAGTTTCTTTTACGTCATTTTTTTTTTCATCGAGTCGTGGATGAAACTCCTTCGAGGAGGAGACTGTGTTTTCAAAGAGATACTGCTGCTGCTTATCATTACACCGTTAAAAATTTCATGAAATTTCAGTAACAAAGTCATCTGAGTTTTGAATTATATGAATTGGAAATGTTCATAATTTTTTCATTTGCCTTAAGAATTCAAAAAAATTCAATTTTTCATCTTGATTTATAAGTAATTGTTCAATGAAACCTTGAATTTGCGATAGATTGAAAATACAAGTTGAAAAATCCCAGAATATTAAAAAAATGAGATGTTTCGCTCTAATGAAGAATTCTAAAAAAATCCCGTGGCACATTTCCAACGTAATATGCCAGCTGTGGCCAGATTTTCGAAAAAGGTATCATTTGTAAAACTCCAGAACATTCTAGAAAATTTTCTAAAGCCCGGACAATTTTTTTTTGAATATCACGCACACGCACGGTGGAAGTCTTTTTTTTCAGGGGGTGCCTAAAATTTGAATTGGTGCGGAAAACGGTACTTTTCACACTGGAAGGAAATAAAAATGAAGAATATTGAAACGATTCATTCTCCTCAGACACGGTGGATGGAGGCATGTGTTAACGGTTGACGTAACGGCGTAACACGTGTGTGGAACACGCCTCTCTGCCACTCACTCATGAGGGTTGTTCTGAGTGTCTATAAACGAGGAAAAAATGGAATAAAAACACAGAGAGGAAATGCCATTTTGCCCTAGCCATTACTTTTTGGCGCTTCACGCGCCATTCATTGTTTTCAATTTTCCAGGGGATGGCACAGTAAATTCCATCCATCTTCCACTCAAGTAAATGACGCACTGTAATCCAATAAACCCGTCCTTTTGAGGCGCTAGACGTCACGTTTGCAAATAAATTCAATATATTCTCACTGCGTGTGGACTTTTTCCCTTTGCTGGCTGCCCTTGATTTTTATGTATGCCACTCGTGCAATATGATCGCACATACCCCCCAGATATTGCCCTTTTTATTTTTTCATATCTTTTTCTCCTTTTTGTTTATCCAATTTCGCCTTCCGCTCCATTTCATTTTTCACCATCATTTTTCCTAGTTTTATTGGAAAAATCGACAATTACTGAATATTTTTTATATTTTCTGACACGTCATTCCAATTTAGTAAAAAAAACTAGTTGGTCTCGTCAAACGTCAGGATGAATTTTGTTAAATATTTCTCTCTGTGTGATTAAATCCAAAACAAATTTAGCCTCCAGATTTACGAAACTTCTGGGAAAATTACTGTACCACTTGGTAAATATGCGGTAATTTTTTCCGACCGGTTAAAACACAACTCGATTACCAGTTAGATTTAACGATTTAATTTTTCCTGAATTTTTGTCTCTGTGCTCATCATTGGGTGCAAGTTGGTGCAGGATGTGATAAAAAATGGTGGATTTTTTTTAGTTGTATTTTTGATAATCTGACACGAGAATGTCCAACCTCATCAGAAATGAGAATAACAACTCGACAGACAGATATGCGTTCCATCCCTCGTATGTCTGGTCGTGGAGTACCCGGATGAAATACGAGACTGCGTATCTTGAGGTCGACGTATATTTCTCGAAATAGAATATACCGTCTCCGGCGGATTTTCCCCTCTATACATCGTCATACATTGTGGCTTCTCAAAGAGGCGTTTCTTGTAACGCATCCCGAGCACCTGTGTCCCAGTCGACTCTACGCAATTCAATTGTCACTGTACTTGGCCTCTTGTCTCGCAACTCAGAATAATCGAATCTTCAACCTCACTCTTCAACCTAACTTTATTAATATTTTTCTTTCTCTCGCATTTTTATCGCGTGCTGTCATTTCCGACAAATCATCCGGAATAATTAATACTCCGGCTGACACACTATTTTGTCGTATTCTCATAGTAAAAGAAACCGGAATTACGAAATTCCTGTTTCTTCAAAGAATTACGAAATTCTATATTGGAGGAATTATTCAATAGTTCAAATTAAACGGAAATTTTTCTCCGAAATCTATCCAATTTTTTACCACATAAAATCATTAACATGGATTGGACAGGACAGGAGTGGAATTATGAAACTTGAGGTTTTACTCAATTGATTGACAGTCATATTTTCAACGAATTATGTATTTTCCGCGGTTGAAGAGCTTTTGAGAAGTTTTGGAATGAATTTATAACGAATTTATGATTTTTTCAACTAAAGGATCGTTAACATTAAAAATAACACGCATTTATAATTAATATATATTTCGCCTATCTATCGTTTTCTATGCGGGAGGTTTGAAAATAAAAGTAACCGGTGCTATAAACACGATTTCCCATAAAAATCTTCAATTTCTGTACATATGTACCAACAGCATCGTAAATTGGCATTGAGGGAGACGTGTGTACCTTCTATTTGAAAAATCGCAGATTCTAGACGTCTCGTGGCTCCACAAGAGCTTACGGAGGAGCGAGATGGGGATTTAGAAAATCGGATTTCGTGTTAGCGACGAGCTTTTCTCCCATAGAAGCGGAAAAAAAAAGTGTTATCAAAAGACGGGGCATTGTGGTTTGCAACGTTTTATCATGATTTTTATACTGGTGAATTGCGGAAGGATATCTTTCCACGGCTCGTTACCCAAAATTTTACGGCTCCATTGATGGATTTATTCGGGCGACCGAACGAGAATATTCTCCATTGATGCACACAATGTAAACATCGTAATCAGCGATGACTTAATGTAGCCTTGACGTGCCACTGACGCCTACGACGCATAATCACGTCATTGCAATGATATTATAACGAGAGTGATATGAATTACGCGAAATCAGACACTTTTTCGTTACTTCTCAACATAAATCATCGATTCCCACAGAAAAAATTAATTTTTTAATATATCAAATCATCCAGTTTTTATAATTTTAAATATATAAAACGTGGATCGAAAATATATTTGAAGTAAATATTTTTTTCATATAACGTTGATGAATTTAAAGGCGAAATTGTCACGGTGAATAAGTCGAATTTTATTTTTGGTAAATTTTGATTTTGATCTGAAGAAGAATTAATTTTTGAATAAAATATTAAAATACGTTTTTCGGCGGAAATTTAATTTTATACAAAGAAGGATATTTCTCAAGATAAATCGGTAATTAAGAGTAATGGTAGATCGGAGTTATCTCATGTTTTCACTCCGTTGAAATTGATATGTTTTGGAGTTCATTGTTGTGAAATATTTTTTCGGCATGATTTCACATGAATTTATCCCGGATTCTGATAAAAAATCATGGAAATTGTCATTTTACTTTGCGATTATAAATGAGTCGTTGCGGAATTAGTCTCTTGACTTTTCACCATACGAAACCGTCAATGCAAAATGGAAAGTCGTGACAAAACAATCGATGTGCACGCCCAGGAAACTGACTCACCCTCTCGTCACCTACTGATTCCAACTCTTAACATATTCGTCATTGCCACAATCCTAATGTCAACGCAATTTCTGCCTTTCGAACCCGAACACTAACAATCGCCCACCCAACGCATTCGCAGAGATTAAAACTAGATAAAAATCACCCAGAATGTTTATTTTAAAAATATTTTAAAAACCTACATTATTCCAATTATAATTATTTTATTTCACATTCATCTTCAGAAATAAAATAACGAAAAGGAATAAACGTCACCGAAAAATGTTCGAGACAAGTGAATTTTCACGATTAATACTACAATTATATCGTTTAAAACAATTCAGATAAATTTTTCAATCTAAAAATTGAAAAATTTTCATTAAATCATCCGTTCACTATCTTCAAATTTCGGAAATCCCTATCGTTCCTCGATAAACATAAAATAAAATCTAAGAGGCAATTTCCCCCGCAATTACACGCATCCCTTATTATTTCCCCCACCTATTTCCCAACTCATTCATGACTTTCGCTCATCCCCAGAATCCTCGTGTCTGACCACGAATTTCGCTTTCCCTCTAAAAAAAAAATCCCACTCCATTCATAATTTCACAATTACCTGCACTTGCTGCTCTCGGTCTGCCACAACTTGCAATTCTAAATCGTAACTGCAACAACTTCACCCCAGCACATGACACCGGTTTATGACGAGTGGATTTAAAAAAATAAAACAAATAAATAATCAATGTGACGACAAATAGAATTCTTGTAACACTTGTATTATTTCTGAACGTTTTAAATCGTCGTGGCCGATGAGACTACAATTTTATTCACCTCCGGGATTCCGGGTAAAAATAAATAAGAGATATTTCATGGGGGATACGAATACCGGTCTTTAATTCCAATGACAGTATTTTGAATGAGAGTAGAGAACGCGTCCGTAACGCGTGACGTGTGCGCATCGACTGCTAACTAACTTGAAAACCGTCGGAGCTTCATCCAACGGTTCTCTCTCCTTCCGTCTCACTTCCACCGCCTCTCCACCTTCTGCGCACATTTCGTCACTCTTTTTACTTGATGGCCTTTTTTCACTCCTATGTTATATTCAGTTTAAATCTGGCCCCCGAGCTTTGTCACCGGAGTTTTTATATTTTTTTGGATTTTTTTTCGTGGGACTCACCCAAGCAATATTCAAGGCGCCACCTTATTCCAATTCGTGTGCACTTTCGTCGACCACTCGGTTTATTCTCGAGGTTTATTCACTATTCCACTTTTACTTTTCACTGGACTCGCCGAGGGTGTTTAGACCCTTTTTGCCGGGCAAATGTCACACCTGCGGATGACAGAGAGTTATTGCACGGGCGTTTTTGCACTGACGAGAAAATTATTTCACTGGAATGACTTGAGACAGGAATATCGCTGAAATTTATCAAGTTTCGTTGTTAATCGTCAATTCAATTGGAGAAGAGGTTTTTTTGATCAGCTTCGGGGTTTATTTTCAAGAGCGGAAGGAGTGGAGGTGCACTCGATCAATTGTGCCTTGATTTTCTGCTCTAATTATTTAGAAATCAGTGAAAAACTGACAATTCCTCCCATAAATACAAATATCTCAATTAATGGTTAAATTTTGGTGGATACGAATTTTCCAGAACTACCGACAAAAATTTCCCCCATGAATGCTTATCCACCAGTGCATCAATAATCCATAAATTCACAATATCAAAATCCTTGAATTAATAAACTCCGCGGGAAAAAAACAGTGGAAATGTGTGGACAATGCATCAAGTGCATACGTATGTAGCTCCATAAATCGTATTTACCCTTCTACTTCATTCATGAATGAATGACGGGTAATATTTTTTCTCCGAAGGAGCCCCATAAGCCTCTCAAGTTTCACAACGCCAAGAAGTTGAAATCTGTTCTTCTCGCTCCATTGACTCATTTTTTTTTTATCACCACTTTTCTTTCCTTCATATACACACTTGAAAGAGCCAGTGCAAGACGCCATTCTCCGCCCGATACTGCCAACTTACCCCCCCAAGAACACCTACATCATGCTCTTATTTCATCCTCGTTTCTTTTGTATTTTTTCATCGTTCTCTGTAGTTCAATTTTCCGTATTTTATGGGGGCAATAAATACTTTTACATTTCCTCCCATCCATTCTCTTTTTTTTTTCACTATCATTTTTTTTTATTTTATCATTTTTTATCATTCTCTCCCCGAGTTTATGGCTGAAATAAAGAGTGGAGCACGCGAAATAACCCGCGGTCATTTGCTTTCCCGAGTTTTTAAGATTATGGCGATATATCATTGGTGGGGGGAGGTGGGGGAGAGGGGGGTAGTTCCTTGTGGGTTGCAATTAACGCCCCACAGGCGAGACCGCGCAGTGGGACTTTATAATTATGACACCAGAGAGGCCACTGGTTTCAACTCCGCCCTGAATTTTTCCGGGAGTTGTCCAGGGACAATATAAATAATAACGATAACACGGAGGCATCGTAAATTCTTCGTACATTTTAAATGAAGTGGAGGAAATGGGAAAACTTGCTGTAGTTAAACGATTTACATTGGTTACACCAACAAATATTCGTGAGGAAGATTTCTATCGCGACGAAAGCAAAAATGGTGATCGCTCACTTGAATTAAGAATTGGAATTTTTTCAATGGCCAATATATTGGCCCGCGGTGTTGTATCGTGGTTTAAATAAGGAAAAGCTCTTCAAACTTTTGAGCAGTAATAATCGATAATAATCTGGATTTTTAATTATACAAGTTTGAATTCAATCTCAACTGAAGTGATCGTGACAGTTGATTTTCAATGAAACTTTTCATACTCATGGTGAGAATTCCACATCAAATTTAATTGATATGAGGTGTTAATTTGACAACAAACTTACAAAAACATTAATAACACCATTAAAAGAATAACTGATACGTTTTTTGAGGCTAAGTGCATTCTTTTTTATTTTTTAAGGAAAATTGGGCACATCCAGGGTTATATACTAGTCTCTCTAAAATTTGCTTTGGATGTTCACTTTAATTAGTCGAGAAGTAAAAAAAAACATGAAACGTTGATAACCCTCGAATTACACCGGAGTCTCATTTGTTTTTGGAGTGGTCTATCCAGTGAATTCATCATGCGACCTTTCTCAAGTCCAACGTCAGTTGAATTAACCGAATGAGTTCATCTCGAAGCGTTGAGTTTAAGTAGGGAGATTGAAGAGGATCGTGATGACGAGAGCTAATTGATATTAAAAATTCAAATTGCATCCGCACTAGCGAAACCCCGAGCTCGGCCTAACCCCGCAATGGAAATTTATACGTATTCGTATTTCACGTTTATGACGTGGAATAATGTAAAAACGGACGGGAGGAAATGTAGACTCGATACGGTGTTTCGCGTCGGCATGCACTAAAGCAAACGAATTTATCCGCGATAACGTGATGATATCTCCCGGGGATTATCAAAATGGCTGTGGCGCGTGCTCCTCCGGTGCGTTGGAAAATTTTCCGAGGGAATTTAGCCCACACCACCTCTAATATCATTAGAACGAACGTAAACAATTCCAGACATTAAGGATTTTCCAGTCTTTCCCCGAAATTGCCGTTTTATTGATTTTTCTGGAAAACTTGCGGTGCGATTAATGTGGCGAAATATAACGGTTTTCCCGCATTTTTTATAATCTTTTAAAAATAATCCTATTGACAATTTTAGAGAAAAATAAAAAAAAAGAGGGCATTCTTAATTTCTGGCGAATGATTCCATAAAAAGTGATGGATTCATCTGTTTTTTTTTATTTGTCGGCATGAAGTTCTTTCAACGCGTTTCAATTGTATTTCACGGGGGACTTGATTATCACGAATGGAATGGAGCGCCATGTGATCCATTTTTTTCAGTTTTTTGGAAGCAAAAGGGATGCGGAGACGAACAAAAAGCACGCGGCAGTGGGAGAAACGGAAGTTTTAATCGAAAAAGTTGGAACAATGCTGGCCGCAGCCGTCATTCGACAATAAAGACCGTCCCTCGACTCCTCCGTCGTGTCGTAAACGATTTACCATTTTTCCTCGGCTCCAGGAGTCTTTATGCAGATCCCAGACGTGCATGAAATTCCAGTTTTTCCAGTTTATTTTTAACGAAAAGTTGCAGATTGTCCGTCAGAAGTTTTCATTCGGGGGTTAAGTGGGAGGGAGTTGTGATGTTCTTCGTAATTTTATATACAATTTGGAGATGAATGTAAAGCGAAAGTTCTGCGTATTGAATTTCGCCACTGGGATGAGAGTAAAAACGTCCAAAAAGTCCGTGGATTGTGAAAGTTTTCACCGCGTTGTTCAAAAGTCACTCAGCCGACTCCTAATTCTTTGAATTGTTCTTCTCTAAAACAATGAAAATCAATCTTTACATATGCGCTCACAAGGAAAAATTTCCATTTCATTTTTTTTCTCTACATTTGTCCAATTATCTACACATTGAGCTGTGAATAATAACATAATCAGACATGATTAATTATTTGATGGAAGTGAGTGATAAATTCCTATTAGTGAATGTTTTCGGGGAGTAAGAATTTTATTTTCTGTAAAATCTAGTAATTCTGGAAGACGAGCTGTTCTTTGTAATTCATGTTAACTCATGTTTCTTCATTGAAGCGCAAGGTATTATCGAAAATTCCCTGAGATCACTATTTCCCCTTCGAACCCAGATGTTGTATTTCCGATGATTACCGAATATTTATACGACACTCATCAGACGATATCCCTGAAGTATTGATCCTTCTCCCCGGGATTTACATATTTCCTCGTTTGAGAAGATCCTAGTTCCCGGCATGTCTTTTCCATCACCCCGAACACTCGATAGCGATCCTCTTTACCGACGAGACGACCCACCCCACTGGGACTCAGCCAATTTGCATCGAGAAAAAAAGAGGACACATATCCATAAAGAAAATGCTTGAAAGTATGTAAAAGATCCGGTTGCACAAGTCCTCTCCTTCGCCGGAAAATTTCATCTCAGTTCCATCCTTTTATCTTCCTTCCGTTTCGCATAAATTCCAGACTTGATCCCCCAAAAAAAAACGTCGATATAGAGACAAGTCTCAAGAAAGGATTTGTTCATTATTTGATTAATTAAATACTTCTTTAATTGACAAACGAAGAAACTTACATCAAGATTCTTGAACTCACAGAGTTTAAAACTTTCGGGGGTAGTTGAGATTTTAAAGTCTCAAGTGAAGTCTTTCGGAAGATCATTTGTGAATTAATAAATTTCGAAAATCTCGAATTCTGTCTTCGAAAGTTTTTGACGAAAAATCTTAATTTCCATTCAAATCTCAATTTAATCCATTTGACATTCTGGATAAGATGATAAATCCGAAGATAAAGTTTTATTTTTTGTCCGTTAATTTATTGTCTGAGCGAATTCTTTAAAGACGTCCCCGAGAACATCCGGAATGGAATGAACATCGAGAGATTACCACAAAGGATCTAATTAATTAATTGATTAAGCGAGCGAGTTTCATTGGAGGCGACGAAGAGGAAAGAAAAGGTTGTAGTAATTAAGGGTGAAAAATGGTGATTGAATTTCCAAGAGGCCGGGGACATTTCACAGGATGAGAGGGAAAAAAGTCGCTAAAGCGTCCAAAGGATGCAATCGTCGAGTCTGCTATGGCAAGTTGAAAGGAGTTGGACCGACGGGGGAAGATCTATCGATCTTCCGTTTTCCGGTGTAACACCAGGAGCCAAGGAGAGTTGCATTCTGCCACAGGGGCTCTCGAGAATGATGGCTTCCGCTTCTTGCCTGGACTTCCTTATCGAGTGGATAAATCGATGGAGGATTCTGATTAATCGTCCCGAGGTACACTGAATTATTTCGAGGTGTTTAAGCGTCTTGCTGCGCAAATAAGATACGGACGATCAGACAAGAAATAGAGTGTTCTCATGCTTCATTTTGGTTTGTTATGGTTTCAGGATCATCGTGTTCTCGATATTAATTGCTCTACCATTAATTACTTTACAATTCAACATTTAATTTTGGTATTTATGCAAATTTTTATGTTGAATTATATTTATTTATAGTAAAGAAAGAAAATTCACCCGAACTCAGCAAAATTCATTTCAGTCACCATCATTAATTCATCGTTATTATTAATTAATATTAGAGATAATAATAATAATTATTATTCATTATTGCTATTTTCTTTTCGGTGTAAATTTATTTTGAAAATTTTAACTCGACAGGTTTGGAACTAAAAAAAAAAAATAAAGCCGGCACGGACTTGAGTTTTCAAAAATTCCGGGAATGAAGAATAAATATTAAATGGCGTGTCTCTTAGGTTGTTCGGGATTTCCGTGAAAATCCTCGGAACGGGTAAATCTGAAGAGGTAAAAAATCTAGTCTCCAGCAGAAACAAAGATAAAATACAGCAGCCCGGATTTTACTCATTACATCAGACCGGAAAAAATGCAGTGAAAAAACTTTTAATCCATTCAAACGCCCCCCGACATAATTAGTCACGCGTTTGTCACATACGTGGACGCGTAGAAGAGTTCAACAATTCCCCATATTTTTTTGTTCATCACTCTTTGTCCCGCGAGACCATGAGATGAATTGTTCCTCAAATACATTTTCATCCACGTCTCGCCGTTGTCTGGGTTATCCAAACGAGGAGGTCATTTCCTGGGGATTAAATCGCACGCGTGGGGAAAAGGATTGATGGGGTGTCAACAATCGGGTGGGTGCCCCCGGGGTTTAATTGTCAATGCTCAATTATTCTTTTTTTCGGATCGAGATAAGATCTCCGAGTCGAAGGGATGATGGAGTAGAGTGCACTCTTGCAAAACGACCGAATAAGGGGATGTCTGTACCGCTGTAATGAGAAACGCCAGTTTCCCATTTTCGTATTTCAATTTCACTACAAAAAAAAACACTGAGAGAAAAATTTGGTAAATTATAGTAAATCTATCTGTTTTTAAAATATATATATATTTTTTAATGGTATAGGCTTTATTAAATTAGATTTGAAACAATTGAAAATATTTTTAAAGTTAATAACTATTTGATAGATTCACTGTAGTGAAGAAAAACATATAACGCTATAGTTCGCCAGTTGTGTTATGTGTTTTTTTTTTTTTCAATATTTGAAGGAGTAAATATAGTAGAATTGTTCAGACAATCACATCCTATCATGGAATCCTTCGCAATCGGGAGGAAAAAAATTCAAGTTGATGGTTATGGGGGAATATCCTATTCAATTTCATTTGGTGGGGTATTGCGACGGACAGAATAGAATGGGACAACTCATGAATAATATTTGAGTATTCTTCAGTCAGTGGTAAATACGGAAAACAACTTTTCTCTGTTTCTGAGTTGAACCGCGGATCCCATTGTCGATGAGGGGTTTTTGAATATTCATTGGATGCAACCCTCGTCGAGAGGGGGTGGATTCCTATCGGATGCTTGAGAAAATATTGAATTGTTCGGGTAATTTTTGGGGAATGGTGACGTGAATTGACACTGCATTCATTACTGATAGGGAAATCGAATTTCATTGGAGTTTCAGGGAAAGTTTCTGAGAGTGCGAAATAATCATTCCAGGAACGTACTATTTAAAATAGAATTGTTAAGTAACATTGGAAGAGTTGATGAATTATTTTGTCTGACAATTTTAAATTGTAAACTGAAATATTTCCTTTTTTTTCGTGCATAAATCTGGAATTTGCAAAATTCCTTAAAATCCCAGGAAAACGAATAAAAATCGAATGAATTTATTGAATTCGCAATGAAACGAAAATTTCCGAGGAAAATTTCCAAGGAATTGAAATATTTTTTTATTGATAGAAATAGGAAATCATTGATAATAAATGAATTCATCGAGGTAGGGATTAGTCCCCGAATGGAAGAATTCTTAGAACTCCATTGATCTTTTTGACCAAAGGAAAAATCTTCCCCCAGAGATTGAAAGAAGAGGGACTCAAAATCTACAGACAACGATAAAACCCAAACATTGAAAGAGTTGATATGCTGGTGTATCCCTGAGAATAGTGGAATATCAAGAATCTGAAATTCACTTTGCCGGAAATTCCCGGCTGAATGGGAATCGACGAGGGAAGTAGTCGGGAAAATAACGGAGGAAAAAAAAGCAGTCGGTGGAGACAAAAAAAAAAAGTGGAGAATAAAGAAAGAATGGAGGTGTAGTGGTAGTGAAAGAGGGAGGAAAAAATAATCATGGCGCTGGGGAATGGCACGAGGCAAAAGCACGAGTGGAAAGGCTGCCCCGAGGCTTTTCCACCATTTATTTTTCCCTCTCACCCTTCGACGTGGAATTTCGCATTTCTCCTACTACTCAGCGAATGCATCCCCAAGCACTTTCCACCAGTTTTCTTGGACCCTCACTCCTGACCACCTTCCAGGCATTTTATACTCACTCTACCTAGCGACATCACATGAGTGCAATCGTCCACTTGGAGGCCTTTCAAATTTATGAATAGAGCTAAATAACATCGCATTTTTCCGGGTCAAAAATTTCTTTTTAAACATATATTCTCGTGGTCTTTGTCAACAATCGGCATTAACTATTTTGTTTATCAGTCAAATGGCTATTTAAATTATTTCACGATTTCTACTAATTTCGCGGAATAGTTAAACCGAAAAGGGATTTTTCATTTTTTTGTATCATAAAGTAGAAAAAACTCTATGCCCCACTGTAAAAGTTGTAGATCAGTCTCTGGGCTAGGGATTAAACATTTTTTCTTCAATTTTGGATTGGCATATGTTATTAATATATCGAAGCCCACGATTATTTGATGAAAAAAATTCATTTTGAAGAAACGAATTTGCTTATGTCAAAAAACACAAGAGTCGTTCTCCCCCGATTTTTCCCAGTGCTCCAAAAAATTATTCATGGGGAAATTTAAGACATTCTCTTTCCTAATTAACCACGAGAGTATTTTTAAATCCAATTATTCATCTATCGTTTTTCGATCGCAGTTATTACGAGAATAAGAAGAGAATGGATCTACTGAAGCGACTCTGTCTGCTCCCTAATTAAAAAGAAGGGAAAACTTCCGATCCAATTACATCGCCGGTACTATTTGCCATCAAATAATTGTGATGGGACGACAGGAAATCCATAGAGTATTGTCTCGGAAAACTCTATTTACCTCGTTACATCGACTTTCAATATTGAATAGTCCGGTATTGAAATAAGCAATGTATTAATGTCAGCTCGATGAACCAAACGGAGGGAAAATGTCACGAAAATTGCCATGAAAATGGCATAGAGCATTCCCAAAACTATTTTCATATCATAAAAATGATAAAACAATTACTATAATCTTAATTATTACGTATTTTACCCGTTGCTTTAAAATATCACCTCCAAACCATGAGACAAATGGAAAAAATAAAAATTAATATAAATCAGCATTAAACAATGCAATACATCATTTTTGTTCATAATTATTTAGTGATTAAATTTCTTGAGAAATATTTATATTCTGTCGGATAATTTTCTTGAATTTGTGTAGAAATTTTCGAAATAAGAATTGTGCCTGCAGTTAAGTAACAAGAAATTTTCTCCGTGAAACAATCTCCTCAATTCAGGAATTACCGCTCAGGATAGGTGATATTTAACCCTCTTACCCCAGATTCTCCAGAAAATCTCGAGAATAACAACCGCAATGGACTTATCTCCCGCCTCACACTCACCGGTGAAACTCCGAATAAATTCCCCTGGATGACACAATAAAACTTCCAGACATTGTTTTATTGGGTTGAGTATAGTGACTCAGTCTCACCTGACACTTCATCCCCCTGGCAATATAGCTGAGAAATATGATGCTACACCCCTCAGAGTTTATGTGATACGTGCACTCGAGTTCTCTCATATTCCGGGGAATTCCAGGTAAATTTCCTACAACTTTCTGTCCAAAAAAACGGAAAAATTCAAATACCTCGAAAAAAGTACATAAAATAAACAGGATTGTTCTCTATTTCCCGCGTTTCTATAATTATTCCTCCAAAACAAAACAATCAATCGATTCAATTTTATTTCGCTGTCTTCAATTATGTGGTTTTTACCTCAAACAATTTTTATTAAAAAAATTACCGAGCTGTCGTTTAAAAAAATATATAAAAAATACCCAAATCCAAAAAATTTTTGTCTCAAGTTCAAAACGGACAATCTCAAACAGAAATTATTGATTTAGCAGCTACTTTTTTAAACTATTCACCATAAGAATTTATGTGAATAATGAGATGCCGTCAAGTAAATATTTTAGTAACAATTTTACACGACAACAAGCTTAATTAATTCCGGGGGATAACGATAAATTTATGAATTTCCAAGTAATTGGTTCGATCTTGGTGGATTTTCCCCCAAATAAACATGACAGCAATCACCGAGACATTCATCCAATGAATAAACCCGAACAACTGGCGAAAAGTAATCAGCCCCTCAAGATACGATCGAGCCCGAAAAGCGAGGAATGGCTTTTCGTTCGATGAAATATCCCGTGAAATGTGGGCAGGGCTGCATAAATGGATTGGCAAACTCGAGTTATAGAAGATCTCTCTGACTCATTCCACCCCCCGCCCCCCCATTTTCACCCCCCAATTCTCTATCGCGGGTCATTCGTTCCAGTCTATTTCTCTCAATGGTGCTCGGACGGATGCATCATTGATGCAAAAAGCTCAGCACATTTGCTTCCAATTAATCATCAAAACCACTCTTCTCCATCCTTTCAATATCTCCAGAGTGAACAAAACGTGCCGAGATTAAACATTACGGAAAATTACATTGAAAAAAAAAAAACACTCTGCAATTGAAAATTCATTCACTCGAGAGAACACGCGTCACTTCTAGAATTTTTTTTTTTTGTACTACCTTTCAATTCTTTTTTTAATTATAATCTTATTGGAAAATTACCATTTTTTCTAGCATACTGATTTAAACAATTGCAATCAATGATGAATTGTACAGATATTTTATATTACTGTGGCGTTGTTAAAAATTTCTATGTTTTTTATTTAAAGCTTTAAGTGTAATTTTTTAAAAGCGTAGACTAGTTAATTAATTAGATTAAAATTAGACGTAAAATAGATTTTATTACAATGTGAATGGAGGCACATTGGGAAAACTCCTGGAATCTACGAGCAATCGTCCTGGATGTTGGTAAATAAACACGAATTCCCATACGACCTCGGTATTCCGAAATTAATCAAAACTCCATCACCCGGGGATTGCCCTCCGCAGAACACAACTCCAAAAACTCAGTCAATTTGAAATTCACCGATACCATGACTCATTACTGGTCAGGCCTGTTAATGAAAATACCCCCGGGATAACCATTCCGGCAATAACGACAAAGTTAATATTTGCAGAGCCCAACTGGGCACTGGGTTTAATTATTGTACCCCCCTCCGGAGTTTTCGGGAGAGAAAAGGGTCATGAATTATAGCTGTGTTATAAAACCTCCGTAACCAGGTATACAACGGGTAATAATTATTGCGGCAACTCATCCGAGAAAAATTGCACTTTATTTACTACCCCGCCTGTCTCCCAAAGAACGAATTTAATTAATTTTACCGTCTCTTGTTCATTGCACGGGATTTTTCATTCCAACGTTTCTTTCACTTGGATTTCGCTAGCCGTCGACGGATCAAATAGAAGAGGAATGGGGTAATGGATGATTGAGAAATGTGAGAAAAAAATAAAACGGCGAGGAGTATTAGGAATCTTCTGTCCTCTTTTGGCTAAAATTACCGATTTTTTTAGTTTTCTGACGAATTGTTGATGGAAATGACCGGAAAAAATATAATGCTTTCGCATTTAATCATTAGTTTATGACTGACAAAGTTTCATGAGCGTGCAATGATTTCCCTGTGTTTTTTTTTCTATTTTTATGAATTTTTCACAAGTTTAGAAAAAGCATGATTATTTTCCAGACTTTTCCTAGTCACTTCCGTAATCGATACGCGACCTAAAGTTCCGTAATTTTGATTGAATATTCCTCCGGGTGTAGGGTATTGAATGTTCCTTATGAAAAAATGAGTTTAAGCGGGATTGAGGAATATTTTTACCCGCAGAGGATGGACACGAGGATAATGGAACATTACACGTTTGGATAGGCAAATCAGGATGTTGATGTGCGGTTTTCCGGTTTCCTCCCTGTCGACTTGATTAAGTAGTGGTTAACACAAGCCCCTCAAGCAGGGACCACCCCTCTATGTACTACTACCCCCTCACTGATGGGGATTTAGTCTACGGTGAATATCTGGGATTTCGGACATCGCACCAGAGGGATTTAACGGTCTCCCGCGTCGACGCACCTCACCAGCATCCCAAATTATTCACAGTAATCTCCGGTGATAGAACGAAGAGGTTTTTAAAAGGTTCTCCACGAAAATTCACGATTTCGATCTCATCTCAAATTATTCAGCAATAATAAAGCAAGCTTATTCTTTCAAATGTTCTTTAGTATGGGGCAATCTATTCTAGAATATTTGCAATAATCTTATATATTGTGGATAATATTATTGATGACAATTTTGAGAACAATTACTTTCGTTGTCTGTTGTTAAATTATACTCTGATTTGACATGTTTTTATTAGTTCATGAATTATTTTCTAGGATCACTGATGACAGAAATGCCATTATCTTAATAGGTAAAGAGATCAATCAAATAATCTTGAATTTATCTTGCAGTTTATTTAATTTTCAATAAAAATTTGAGAAGAAATTCAGAAAATTATCAAGAGCTATTCAGTAGGGAAGGGCGAAGTTTACTGGTTTCCAGGTCGAGTTTTCCGCAAATAACTCTGAATTTAAAAGACATATGGAAATTTGCTCAGGAGGTCTTTTGTGGACTGGATAGAGAGCTACAGAAAAGGTCCTCAGAAAAATGTAGCTATCTCTTTTAATTCCAGAGATATTCCTTGAGAACTCTTCATTATACCGAATTCTCTTTTTCTTCCCTGGAATTCAAGAGTTAAATCTCTTATCTTTAATGATCCCATTTCCGGTTGGAAATACCCCGACAGATCAGACTTTAGAACTTGAAGATGTGCCAAGAATCCTTTTATCAGAGAATAAAATAACCCGATACGAAAGCCAAAACAATATCAAATTTTTCCCTAAAAATTTGTTGAAAAACGTTAACCGATATTTTATCTTTCGGCTAGACATAAAAAAAATATATGACGCCCAGAAATTATTCAAGACCGTTATCTCCCGAGCGACGAAAGCCTCATATTTTATTTAGCCCGAGTATGACAAGATAAACATGGATTTAACCAGTGGAATCGACTCGTCTGTTCCGCTTTCAACGTACCGAAAAGAATTATCGAAGGGAGAGTAATAAAAAAATAATAAAAAATAGTTAAAAAATTTCAGCGGGTAAATCCAGTAATTTCACGTCGTGTTTGGATGTAAAGGGTATGTCACGTAGTTGAAAGGGTGCAGGGCGAAATGAGAGGTATATCCAGTGGGAATGAAGTGACGGGGGAGCCCTTTCCCGGGCCTGAAACTGACAGCATCCTCACGTCTCTGTGTCCTATCGTTCACCATTTCGAACGGCACCCGATTTTCGGGGTTTGGTGGGATCGAAGCCCGAGGAAAACCACCGGGAAATGCGATATGGTTTGAGGCTATTTGGTGAGTAGCTCGTGGAGAGAACCAGTGGTCAAACAGAATGGTTAAACTCGATGGTTATTCCTCTTTTTCATTTTATTCTGATGGGATTGCACCGACAGAATATAATAATTCTTTTTTTCCGCTACACCCACACCACATGGAGAGAAATATTTAGTAAAATCTGTTTCGAAGTGGTAAAACTAGGATAAGCGCATTTATTTCGAAATCAATTTCTTGTCAATATCTTGAAATTGAACGGAAATAACGATATTTTTAAAGAATTTTTAAATCTTTTTTGTAGCTCTCCTATTGTTCTATAAAAAATGTTTATGTGAAATAATTTAATTTAAAAAATAGTTTAACGAGCAGAGACATTAATAAATCGACAACGCTTGATGCTAATATTCCACGCGTTTTCCTGGTACAATTCTATCCGACCATTGCCTCACACAATTTCCGGCGCCACCCAAAACCCAAAAAAATTTATCGATACGATAAGTCTATCTCCTTCTACAGAACTGCGGTACTGATATAATAATAAAATAAAACAACAGATCTAAAAAAAACTCAGAACTCTCGAGTTTTCTCGAATTTTCACTATTGGATGAATATATTATTCAAAAATTGAAAAAAAAATGCATTCAACGCTCAAAATGCATATCCGAGCTCCGGAGATGATGCAATTTGCAGGGGTACGCTAAACCCCGTTGGGAAATCATGAGTACATGCCGCAACACGTCTGGGTATAAGGTGTTAATTACTCGAGATATTGGACTAAAACGCTCTGACGTGTCTGATGCCACCACTATTAACGCTCCCAATACACCAGGGATGATCACAGGATTGGCACATGTCCCAAAACTTTATCCACGATAAATAGCGAATTGTAAATCAATCAACTATACGAGGTGAAATCACGCGGACGGAGACGGAATCCGAGACATCGGCGAACCGCGAAAAAACAGTTTGAGGAAAGAAGATTTACTTGATACGGGAAAATACTTTCTCATCAATTTAAAAACTCGGCAAAGCTCCCGATAAATCCCTCACGGAGATTTCCCCATTACCTGAATTGACAAGGGAATAATTTATTGCATTAACGCAGAAAAATGGAATTTTAAGTTACGATTATAAAATCGTTATAATTTTATATGTTATGATTGTATATACATATGTAATTGGCGGTTACAGTTTTTTGGGTGAAATGCATTTTACTTGTGAGAGTAATTTTTTTTGGTATGACTTTATCGAGGAATTTGACATTTTTAGAGAGAAATAAATCGATGGCCGGCCTTTGTCATGGGGAGCGTAGGTTATTCGAAAAAAATGGCGAGTAATAAACGAGCGGGTAATACTGGTAAAATTGGGGCCAAGTTTTTCAGCATTCAAGACAACAGGAAGGTTGAGTGCTCCTTTGTGGAGACTCTTGGAGGCCTTCGAAAAAGACCGTGACCCGGCATTAAAGTACCACGAGCTTCAGTCCATTTCGAAGATTTAAATGTGGAATGCCTTTTTAATTGAAGGAAAAATTTATAAAAATATTGTAGTCCAATCGCAGGATTTTTTTTTACAAACAGAACCAGACAAATCACCTGTTTCGCGTTTTGAGAACGGCGGGAAATTATTCCGGAAAATTCTAGAACTAGTAATGCAAGAATTTTTATTGAATTTTCCCGTAAGTCCGGAAACTTTCGTCAAGAAATTTCTAGCATTTTCTATCGATTAATTAAACTGAAATTTGAAAAAATGAAAAAATTTTTTTTATCGATTATTTATAAAATCTAAACGAATTTTAAAAGAGAAAACCATATATTATTGAATTTACAATATAAATAGAAAATTCGATGGAACATTTCACACTATATAAAATGTTTCCATAAAAACCAAAGTTTGTAATGTCTAGAATTCCCTAGAATTGAAAAAAATCAATAATGAAGTTTTATCTATGAATTTTCAGAACTATAAATGAATACTGGCTTAAGAGTTTGATCCGAAATATTAAAAAAATTATGAAAATCGGCATTTCACCACACGATTACATGAATCGTCACGTAATTTCCCTCGGTATTTTTCTCGAAATGAAAAGAGTTGGCACTTTTCCCGCATACAAAACATGTCTCAGGGGCAATGTACGTGGCTCTCGATGCTTTGTTAGTCGAGGAACACTTCTCAACTGAATTTGTGCCACCCTGAAAGGTTACGGGGATTCTAAATATAACGTCGGGGATGTAGGCCTCCCTTTCAGCTTTAAAGAGTATGTACGCACGAAGAGAAATATTTATTAAAATTTACCCCCAAGTTTTCCAATTGAGGAGTATATTCGTCGCCATTGACCATTATCTTCATGAGAATTTCCAGTAACAATTACATAACGCTCAGTAAAAGTTGTGTGAAAAATGGTCATTTTACCCCGGTACTGGGTCATTTTACCGCAATTTTGGTAAAAATTGCCGTAATTTTTCTGTGTATTTTTCAACAATTTCTTGATTTAGAACAAAGAACTGCCTCAAAAAAAATTTTTTTGTTATAAGGAAATATTCTTTTGTCAACTTCGGAATCGTGAAATCACCTGATGAATAATTAAATCAATAATTCAATAATAATTCGTAAATTATTGATAGGATTGTCATTATTTAAAGACTCACGAAGTTTAGTGGTGGATACAATAATTTCCATGCATTTTTTCTACGGTTTTGTGATTATTTTTTTAAATTTGGAAAAAACGCAAGAAAATGTTCGCACGACTTTGGAACTCTGTGAGTCATTAAATAATAATAGACCACAATTTTAGCGAAACGGGTGTAGAATACCTTAAGATATTGGATGATTTTAAAAAGCACTTCAATGAAATTTGGCTCATCGCTCTGGTTCCAATTTCCTTGAAATCAATGAGGATGGCAATCGAAGAGAGAATTTTACGTGCCGATTGTAAATCCGAGAGAATTCGCCATCTCACTTGGATAATTGAGTTCCACCCATCAATTACACCGGGAAACCAATAAAAGTCAAGTCACCCTCAGATTTGGATTCCAAATCATACGGATTTCCTCTGAGCAACGCTATTTGCGCATTCCTGTTTAGACACAAATAGCTATCCAGTATTTATAGATCGAGAAATTGATATGTCGCGGGATTCGGAGAATATGAGTTGTCAATTCCTGTGGAATCCGGGGACTCCAACTCTTCACTTCCAACGAGTTACGGTTTCAGTGGGATTTCGGAGAATCATTATTTAATGAAATAACAAAATAGAACTGGCAATTGTTATTCAATTATTTCATGGAAAATAACAAAAATTGGTTTGTGCACTGTTGCAAACTATTACATTATTATTGCGATATGCCAACCATATTTCAACGGAAATTTTAGTTCTACAAAAAATTTCAGTAATCCGTCAGTATATACAGCGCTAAAATTAATCCCCGAAATTTCTCTCTACGAAGGAACTTTGACGTATAAATAAATAAAAAAACACATAAAAAAATGAATTATCTAACCAGATAACAAAAAAAGCGTTAATTCCAGAGACCCAGGATTAGCTCCGATTCCACTATCCTCCGAGTAAACAAGAAAGTCATTTATTTATTTGGGATATCTCACGCTCATAAATTTTCCTTACCCCAGAATCCTAAAATGGAGTATTCCTAAAAGTAAGCAATTATTCCCGTGTGCTCGCGGTTTCCTCGCAAGTTGCAAGTCAACTGTCCATTAAATTAAATTTTTCTCCAGCCGTCCAACAATTACCGCGTCGCGCTCCGTTAATTTTCCCCCGTTAATGACGATTTTATTACCTTCAAGATTGCATGTTGACACAGAGGGTGTTACCCTCGCTTGACTGGTCACAGCTAAGAGAAAGGGTGTTGCAGTTATCTGAAATGTTTTGGATTTCGGCACATCCTGTTTCAAAACACTATAACTCTTAGCACGTCTCCTGAACAACGGTGAATCCAGAAAGCTGTCATCATACTGCGGCATCTTTGTACTGATGCAATTATCAAAAAATTATCCACTGCACAGTTTGTATTTGCGTTGCATAGTAATTATCCGGTGTTGACAATCATTTTTAACGGTAAGTCGTCGAGGAAATGTGAGACGAGACGCCAAAGCCTTCACCGCAATCACCAACCACTGATTTTTTTAAAATTTTATTATTATTATTTCAGCTACTGCTTTTCAATATCCGTTGACATCCGTGTTTAGCATCTTGCGGTTATCTCAAGTCACTGATATCTCCGTCGACTCGATTACCCTTGTTTCATTCATTGAAATAGTCAGTTGCATTCAGAAGTTTTTATGATCTGTTGCTCTGAACTTTGTCCGATTATAACTGATTCACGGCCGCAGACCGCATTTTCTGGGTCAAAAAATACTCACAGGCATTGAATTAACACTTTACTTTTTACTCATTATCCACTGAATTGAATGAAATAAAATTCTTTTTATCTGTGTTATGAGTTTTTATGGGTCAAAGTAACACTTGCAGTGTTTAATTGCAAATGCGGAGAAGAATTTTAGGGATGAATAAATAGAAGAAATACTCGGACATCCTTGATAACATCGGCAATGGACCGGATACGATCTCAAAATCTATTTCTCAACATCTTCACCCAACGATATCCGACACCAAACTGTCTACCGTGCAATAATCAAACTATAAACCGTCGACAGAACGTTTCATCCTCACTAGAGCGAGCACACAATCGAGAAGGGCGAGTTAACAAAGTGTCACCCAATGATCCAAGGCGTTATTTCAACCGTGAAAAATGGCCCCAAACAAGCTGCCTCCGCAGAGAGAAAAAGTTTCTTCATGTTAGAAAAGAAGTTTTCGGTATTGTAGAAAATACACTGAGAGAAAACGCTACTTTTGTCAAAGAGGATTTACGTGATGCAAGAAATCTGATAAATAATTTCGCTTTCACGCCGAGAGACAAAAGTGCTTCGACATTCACTTGTACCGATTTTCAAGTTTCTGCAGGAGTCTTCCCATAAATTCATGTGATTTGCGTTATTTATAGATAACCCTATAGCGATCTATTGAATTAATCTCACTGCCTGATTTCTCATCAGCTGCAACTGAGAAATTGCTGTTTCGATTAATGAAAATTTTAACATAAAAAATAACAGATAGAATGCTGACTACGTGAATTCATGAAGACGACATCATTCTAGTCTTTAAAATACACTGAGAAAAAATGTTGAAAAATTTTCAGAAATAATTGACGGGTGGATCTTTTCGAGGAAATGTTCGGCACAGAGAAAAATATTTAATCAAAACGATTTATATTTTTTTGAATTCCAGAGAGAGAAGTCGTCAAGGAAATTGGGAAGGAAAAGGCGATGAGTATTCGTGAGAAATAAATTAACAATAAAGCTTAAAAACGCTATATTTTTTCAGGTCGATTTTATCAACCATTCCTCAGAATTTGTGAGGAAAAATTTTCAAATGAGAAGATATCGGCAATAACTCCTTAAATCGATAACTAGAACAATTCAATACAATTCTTGTGTGAATTGTATCTTTCTCGTCAAAAGGGGTATATGTTCTGTTCTACCACCAATCTATTTCTTTTTCTGCCCCATCCACAAATTCCGTCAGATCTCCCAAAACCAAGTTGCCCACGATCATCCGTAATTATAATATCTGTACTTGCGACCCAGTTTAAGATGTGATTACAGCGACACTTCCCGTTTGCCTCATGCTACTCATAAGTCTCCCTCCTCGTCTCGGTATTTTTGGAGTTTGCGGACGGTTTGGTTTCACTTTCTCCCCCTGTTTTAGGAAACAGATGTGGCACAACAAATTTCTCTAGTAAAAATCGGTACCTCACGAGAAAAAAATACTGAGGATTTGAGCCGAATGTTTTTGTTGCAGTCTGGATTAGCAGCAGTGGTATCTACTAACCGATCGGACCTTGATCGCCAATCACGGGGCACCCTACATGCTCCATTTGTTCATGCCACAAAGTTCCACGTCATTTCACTCGACTTTGAAGTCCACACCAAAACCAGTAGCGAAACAGTCAAACGATCCAAGTCAATTCGGTCCTTACCTGCTTTTTTTACATCTTCGAATCTGAGGCAGATATCGAATGCTCAAAGAGAACCTTTTTTGTAGTGCTTGTTCAAAGCTACAAAAAAGATTCTGACACAAATTTCAATATCTGCGATCACTTCTGAGATATTTGTTGAAGCCTGATAAGTCAAAATGGACTTGGAACTTTTTATCGCTTCGCTATTGAACTGAATCATCGATTCCATTTGAATGCAAAAGCTAAAACAATTAGCGAAGTGCCGCACTATGACAATTTGATCAATTGCAATTAATTCTTGACTATCCCTCGATGTTCTATCGATTCCGTTTGAAGATTTGACTCTGGACTTTTCATTGGTAATGGAAAATTGTGGGAAATGTGAAGATAAATCTCAGTGAGAGAGACTGTAATTACTCTTTTGATCTTCTGCCGATTTCGTTCGAGGATTTAGTTCTGGCTCTTTCATTTTTAATAGAAAAATAGAGGAAATGTGGAGACAGACCGAAGCGAGAGCGACAAATGGCCAACCGGCTTGGCCGCGAATCAGAGGTGGACTGTCCGCTGCAGGAGAGCAATTGGACAGCAAAATGGACTGACTTTGGCTTGGGAATGAAAGCTTGTCTATTTTAACAGACCGAGGGGGTTCTGAGGACGGAGCTGTTGTAGGAGACGCATTAACTCATCTGCGCTAACTGTTTGTCGGATGGAATTATTGAGCAGGCGTTCTGATTGTTTAGCTCTGGGTGACAGTTTGCGTCATCAGTCGGTTGTATTAGGATCAATTGAATCGTTCCCGCTATTCCTACGGTAGAAAATTTTTTTAAAATATATGTGTCATGCTACGGCCTAGGCGTCGGTCTGTAAAGTTACTTGGGTATTCTTATCTTGATGTTGACGCTTATATTTTGAAATAGTTAATTCATCCATCTCATTTTTTCTATTCTGACTAATCAAGAATGCTATATAATCTAACGTTTCGAGAATTCTATTAGTAGCTCAATTAACAATTATAATTACAATGATTAAACTGCAATTTTCAACTGAAAAGCTCAGGAGAATTTCAGTGGATGAATGGGGAATGCTCAAAATATGATGGAAATTTCAGATATCAATTGGTAATGATGTAATTCAAGTCTAGAAAATTATAAATAATTTTAAACTCCGTAATTTCCGTAGCGTTTACTGTACTGTCACCTAATTATTCGATTTTTTTTCTCGTGCGTCAACTACTCTGGAGGCATGATTATAATAATGATGGGAATCGTCAAATGAACATGCATTTCATTGGATGATATCCTCGACGCGTCTCCTTCGAGAGTATCTGCAGTACCCTCGGTAACATCCCCGGAATTTTCAGACTAATTCCATTGGAGTTACTCAACGCCATAATCGGCTTAAATCCTCGTGGAATTCCGAGGATGGACATGTACGTATCCCCTTGAAATTCCCAGTTTGATATACACATCCCCGGACATTTCGAGTGGCGAATGCACCTCTGCACGAACTCGAAGGGATCCTCGAGCCTCCCCCAGGAGATTGAAAAAAAAAATTCTCAACCACTCGAGCATATTCTGAGCTCGAGTTTCTCGGGAGGTTTTCTCCCCGTCCTCGAAAGGTAAACAAGGGTGAGGCATGAATGATTCACCGGGTGGAGGTTAGAGTGAGTTTCCCCGTTGTCGTTTAAGGAAGATCGACAGTTTCCAGGGAAGTTACACCGAAAATAGTTACATATTCATGAACTGCTGACGTAACTGGTGACACCCCCGGTGAATCTTGTGGCTGTGCACGCGTGAAATGGCTGACAGTCCCGAGGAACATGCAATTCCTCCATTTGCATGGATAGTAAAGTCCAAGTCTAGGTTCTTTGATCGAGTCCCCGTGCACAGCTGTATATAACATATTTTTGCGATGTTATATGAAGAGAATATTCCCTGATAATTCACTATTTTCCGACAAAATCAAAGATAGCAAAATTGCAATTCAATTATTATTCAGTATAAATACAATAAGTTGGAGGAATTCAGTCGGATATATTTCATTCTTTAGAAAAAACGTTCAATTAGAAGAGTCTTCTTAATTTTAAATTTAAATTCGTTAAATTTTCTTGATTCATATTAACTTCAATTTTTTTAATGAAATTTTGAAATTCTGCGGAATTTCTTGGAATTTTCGGAAGATTATAATATCGTATCAATTTTCAAATTGTAAAAAAGTGTCAGAAATTTCTCGTCAGTTAATAGTGAAAAGGATTTTCAAGTGTTATTAAAAAAAATTAAATATATTGCCATGGCGGCAATTCGATTAAAATCAATTGCATTGGTACGATTTGTCGGTATCACTGTCCCTTTCATCGTTCACGTAGTAATTGCTAATTTTATATTCTTCTGTGTATTGAAATCAAAGGTGAAAGGGCACATGTGCACGACTTCTAAATAGGTAATTATCTCGATGCCACAATTCCCTTTCAATGTTCCCCTTCATAATCCTCATTTCGGCTTTCTGAAGGATAGACCACAAGTTTGGCCATAGAATTATTTTCAATGACCAGAAAGAACAGCCAACTTAGAATTTAATGAGAGCTGGCTTTCGAGGGGGAACGGACTTCTCTCTTTTCACGTCAATCTCACTTATTCACCTCCACTCCGGATTTTCAGCGGCATCGCAAAATTATTGGCCTTGCCGGTAGCAAATTCCGTTCAGCCACTTTTTTTTTTTGTTACTCAGTTTTCCTCTTTTCATTCCTCAAATGCAGACGCGTTGAGAGAAATACAGCTATGAATTCCAGAATTCATTAGAGAAATGCTCATCAATAACGCAAATTATCGGGATGTTCAACATTCTCTTGCAACTTCTGACTCCGAATTGAACGAGGAAATTAATCACCAAAATTTTAATACATTTAGTTTTTGACCGCAAAGGTCTTTTTTTAATGTTTCAATGGTTACTCTGGTTCTTAAATATTTCAATGGTAATAATATACTTGTTTGTAAAATAATTCCACTGGAATTAATTTCTTTCTCAAAACCAGATGCAATGAACAAATAAAGAAAATAAACAAAATATTCAATCAACATGGAATAAACTTTATTATTTTTCTAAAATAATTGAAGTGGAACGTATATTTTCCAGATTTCATTGATCCAATCCTTTTTCCTCCGAAGACCAAACAAAACTAAAAAATTAAGAATAATGATTAATTTTTCAATAAAAAAAAAACCGAAACGAGAAGAATTCATTACGAACTGGTTAGATTGACGAGAATATAATTTTGTTTCTGTTGTTCTCACAGAGCAATCCGCCCCAGTTACGGCCTGATTCTAGTCTTACCCATCAAATCAACAAGAATTAACGATAATTACGCGAGCGAGTGTATGGAGTATAATGAGATGTGCGTGGCACCAGTTGGTACTGGAATTGATCGTCTTGTATGTGGCCGTTTCAAACAGCATCCTATTTCAGAAGGAAATACGCAGAGGGGTCATTAAACTCCGGATTGTAATGTGTATATCCTAGAGTACAAATACTGCACCTGTTACACCCACTAATGATAGCCCATCGTCAATCCTCGGATATCCGACAATTTTCATACCGGCGAGTGCATTCAACTCATCGGAGCGCATTCAAATCCGATAGATCATCCACGATAATTTATGCACGAGAATTTTCCCTTTTCAAGCGGAATTTCCTACACTTTTTTTCTCCAATCCATTCATTAAATTCTACGAATGAACGTACGCGAAAACAGATAAAAATAATGAGGGTATTCCAATGAACAGAGAAGATTCAGATGTTTTATGAATTTTCAGTAACATTTGCATTTTCATTCTCAATATTAAAATGGAGAAAAATATAAATTTGTGTGAAATGAGAATTTTAGCCCAGAAAAAAACATTTCTTACTCATATAACAAAATTTAAAAAACCAATTTGATTGAAAAGGGAAAATTCATAGAAGTTGTTGATAAATTTTCAATAAACAATGCAAACAAATTTCACGAGAAATTGTAATTGTATTACATTTAGACATGAATTCGTTGGAAAAATAAAGATGTCAGATTTCCAGGGATGAAATACTACAATATTTTCACAAAAGAAAATGGCAATGTGTTCGTTCCGCTCGATATTTGTTGTATAAGAAAATCGTCACGACTTGTGGAAACCGGAATCCCCGGGAAAAATAACAATGACAATATTTGGGAAAGAGAGGACCCCGAAATTTTCTTTATGCGCTCTGATTTGGCTCGCGCGGTTCCATTCACCCGTAGGTTTTGTGCTGAGGGCAAAATACCCCCTGGAATTTTCTCCAGCTGTGTGCCCTCCTCGTGACACAGCTTGTTTGCCCAAGGTTCATTAACGTGGATTATTGCCAGAGGTGCAGCTCTGCTTGCGAAAACAAATAGATGGGACTAGAAATAAAGGGTGGAACGGCTACCATCCATCAACATTCGAGAAATCGAACTGAAGGTCGAAAAAGGGAAAATCCCTTTAATGTCATCCTATATTTATAAATTTATAATTTCATTCCAGAATTTGCATATATATTATTTCATCTTTTCACCCAAGAACGGAATAGCATGAAAGAGAGGAGCGACAAAAGAAATTATACGATATAAATAGAAATAATTAAAAGCATAATTTTTAAGCTTGAAAAAATACCAGAATATTTGTGTCAAATCAAAGGAGACTTCTGCAGTTCAGTAATTAAAGTCCCGAATTGAAAAGAATTTAATTGCATTAAAAGGAATTACTGAAGTTTCTCATTTCGAGGAAATTCAGGATCTCGAATTAAAGCCCGTTCCAATGGACAGTGACCCATCAATTTGACAGTCAATCTGATAACAATTAAATGATTTTCAACTATGCACCCGTAATTATAGATAATCATTTTGTGATCCGAGAGGGTTGTTCGACGGATTTAATTGCTTCTATACTAATTTAAGTAAAAACATAACTATTTTGTCACTTGTATGGTATTATAGTATTGTGTCCCCGTTGGAACATAATAGTCGATAAAATCCCCCAAAAAAGCAGTAGAATGCCCTGGATTGTCGCGTAATTTCGATCGCATGGAAAGTCGAAGGCCAGAATGGTTCGATAGTTGAAATTGTTCTGGTTTCGATGGAGTGTCCCACTGGGGTAGTTCCGGCGCGAAACACGCGCCACCACATGCCCACTCATATGCTTTTGACGTTTGGCGCCCGGTGGAAAGCTCTCCCCCGATTACGAGATAAGCCTCTAGATGTGCTAGATAAGATAATCCGAGGTGTTTTCAGTCGTTTTATTTCCCTGTTTATTTTCAAAAAATAGAACTGACGGCGGTCCCAGGACAACGCCGTGCCCGAGATAATCACCGTTAAAATCACGAGAAATAATTCAAGAAATAGGGGAGAGTATCGCCCCCATGGGGTCACCAGCAGCGAATGCACCACCCGATGCTCTTCCCATGGCAAAACCTTACCTGCGTACTTCTCTAACTTCGGTGTGGCCGCCATGGCGTTTTAATGTGTTGCCACTTTGTAATACGACACAGGACATCCGAGGAGGCACCTTTTTTATCACTATTTCACCATTTTTTCAACCGGCAACTCCGTAAGCTACGCACTAGGTGCCATTTAAATCTAATGTTAAACCGACGTGCTCCGCTACATTTTCGTTTGTCAACCATTTTTCGGGGCTGAGGCGCCGCACACCCAGACCCGACATCTCGCGGGAATCACCCGAGGGACTAGTACCATTTTAGGGGGTGGGGGAATCACCCAAGCACGCGCATGCGCTTTTTTTTTTGTTATCAACTCTGTTTACGCGGAGAGAAATATTCAATAAAAATTACTCAACTCGCGGTTCATTGAGGAAGCCGTTTGATATTTTTCAAGAGAATTTCAAATAAAAAAAATTCAAGAATTTACAATTAGGTCGCCGATGGCAGAAGCGACTCGAAAAGATTCAACTGGTAATATCGAAAATAATAACGTCTTCAGCTGCAGGGAAATACAAAAAGTAAAAACAAAGCTCCAACGATTTGATTAGTTACAAAATAGTCCTTTCATATTTTTATTGTAAATGAATAATTTATTGATAAATTCAGAATTAAGGGGATTTTTAAATTCAACTAGCATTCGGCCACCCCTATTATAACTTAATTTGAATTATCCAGCCGGAGCATGGAGACATTTCTATCCACTCTATCCGCCCTGTATAAAGTTTCCTAGATTCAGATCTACTTACTCCGATGGACCACAGCATTGCACCCAAGAGGATTGACTGAAGTAGAGGCTCAGCTCTGGGGGTTTGAGTGAACTCAGCGGCATCGTAGTACTGCACCCCTAGAGAAGGAGGGCGCCACACGCAATGGGGGTGTCGTCCCGTCATGAAAATCCAGGAGGTATTCACTGAAATTTGAAAATTCGAAATTTTTGAAAAAGTATCAGGAGAGCATGAAAATCGAGGAGGCAACCACTGAAATTGAAAAATTTAAAATTTTCAAAAAAGTATCAGGGGAGCATGAAGTTCGAGGCGGTATTCCCTGAAATCGAAAAATTTAAAATTTTCAAAAAAGTATCAGGGGAGCATGAAGTTCGAGGCGGTATTCCCTGAAATCGAAAAATTTAAAATTTTCAAAAAAGTATCAGGGGAGCATGAAGTTCGAGGAGGTATTCCCTGAAATGGAAAAATTTAAAATGTTCAAAAAAGTATCAGGAGAGCATGGAAATCGAGGAGGCATCCACTGAAATTGAAAAATTTAAAATTTTAAAAAAGGATCCGAGGAGCATGAAGTTCGAGGAGGTATTCCCTGAAATTCGAAAATTCGAAATTTTTAAAAAAGTATAAGAGGAACATGAAAATCGAAGAGGTATTCACTGAATGTTGAAAATTCAAAATTTTTATAAAAGTATTAGGGGAGCATGAAAATCGAGGAGGTATTCACTGAAATTGAAAAATCTAAAATTTTCAGAAAATAAAATTCGCCCAGTCAACTGGCCCCTCTGACAGCGGGACTGCTACTGAGGCAGTTACCGAGTTGGCTGACGGGCAGACTCCCCACCATTGCGTGCGGCCCCCTCTTTTGGGGTGAAGTACTGCCGGTGGGGTCACTCAAACCCCCAATGAGTGGCTCAATTCTGCGCACCTCACCCCAAGAGAAAGAGGGGGCCGCACCCAATGGTGGGGGTCTGCCCGTCAGCCGACTCGGTAAATGCCTCAGTAGCAGTCCCGCTGTCAGAGGGACCAATTGACAGGGTGCATGTGAATTTCTGCGTTACGATACTTTTTTGAAAATTTAAAATTTTTCAATTTCAGTGAATACCTCCTCCATTATCATGCTCCCCTGATACTTTTTTGGAAATTTAAAAATTTTTCAATTTCAGTGAATACCTCCTCCATTATCATGCTCCCCTGATAATTTTTTGGAAATTTAAAATTTTTCAATTTCAGGAAATACCTCCTCGAGCTTCATGCTCCACTGATACTTTTTTGAAAATTTAAAATTTTTTAATTTCAGTGGATGCCTCCTCGATTTCCATGCTCTCATGATACTTTTTTGAAAATTTTGAATTTTTCAATTTCAGTGAATGCCTCCTCGCTTTTCATGCTCTCCTGATACTTTTTTGAAAATTTTGAATTTTTCAATTTCAGTGAATACCTCCTCGATTTTCATGGCGGGACAACACCCCCATTGCGTGTGGCGTCCTCCCTCTCTTGGGGTGCAGTACTACGCTGCCGCTGAGTTCACTCAAACCCCCAGAGCTGAGCCTCTACTTTAGTCAATCGTCTTTGATTGCACCAGTGTTCGCCACAACTCATTGACAATAGCCTGTCATCACGTTCCGTAATTTCTTTCAGAAAGTGAAGTGACAATTTCCCAAGAGTCTCCTTTCACCTGAAGTCCTCCGAAATTGGAGGAATCCTTCCAGTGCCTCGAGCTGTCATCGTATTTTCGGCTGCCAATCAACTCGCATGGATCACTCCCATATTTTCCACTAAAATTCAATTTTGGAGTTGCAAAATCACACGTGTCTGTCAAGGAGGTGGCGACACCGAGTATTTAACCTGCCCAGTCAAGTAAAAAATCTAATAAACTGATAAATCCAATTATGAAGAGAAACTTCTCGTGAAGTTCACCTCGGAATTTTCTCCCCAAAAACCCAAAAGACACCCAAACTCTCGAGAGCCTCTAATTTCGGCGGGAAGCTGTAAAAGTTCGAATTCGCAATCAAATTCGATTAATTTATTATTAGTCATCAATCCAATAAAAAAGTCTCAACAAGACAAAACAACAAAATAAAAATCCTCCATCAATTAAAATAATTAATAAATTTAAACAAAACGATTTTTAATGCAATAGAGAGAAAAGAAAGTCAGGGTAAAATTCACAGAGTACAGAAGATAAATGAAAATGGGAAACGCAAAGATAAAGCAGCACTACGAGACAGCGAAAAAGACTGGAATAATGAATTTGTCTCAGAGGAAGATGCTGGAGTTGCCAGCAAATCTCCAGATGTTGGTGCCAGTGCTGAGAACCCTGGACCTCTCCCAGAATATGTTTAAGGTGATTCCTGATGAGATCGGGATATACACGGTGATGAAGCAGCTGAACCTGAGTCAGAATAAGTTGAGGACATTACCAGATGCCATCGGTCTCCTGGTGAAGCTGGAGATCCTGAACGCCAGCTGTAACCTGATAAATTCGTTACCCGATTCCCTCTCCAATCTCTCCAACCTTAAACAGGTTAATCTGTCTCAGAATCACATCACAGAGTTTCCCCTGGTGTTCAGTGGACTCAAACACCTGGATATGCTGGACGTCTCCAAAAATAAGCTGACTGTGGTGCCAGATGGGGTGGCGGGTCTTCACGTCACTGAGTTAAATCTCAATCAGAATCAAGTGGCCGTCCTCTCGGAGAAGATCGCCGAGTGTCCCAGGCTGAAAATCCTCAGGCTCGCGGAGAACTGCCTCCAGCTGAACGCCATTCCTCCCAGAATTCTCAAGGACTCCAAGATATCTAACATAGCTCTCGAGGGGAACCTCTTCGAAAACAAACAGATTGCACATCTCGAGGGGTATGATCAGTATATGGAACGATTTACTGCTGTCAAGAAAAAAATGTTCTAATTTTTACGGAGAAGGAAACACATGGAGAAACATTTTAGAGGAAAATTTTGGAGGTCCAGTGGGAAAATGAGAGAATTCCAATTTTGTATTTTCGTTCAATTTCCATTGATCTCGGAAACTATTGGTTCTAAACGGAAATGTTAAAAGATCTTCTTTGTAGCAAATTTAGTCAGCTGCAAAAAAGTCCACTAATGTTTTTTATACGAATCCATAGTTCTAGCGGAAAAACGAAATTTATGAAATATGGTAAACCTTAATTGTTTCAATTTATGCTGAATTCTTTGCTAGGAAAGAGGAAAATACGATAAGAACTAAATTAGGACCAGCAATGAATTTTTCTGTGTTTCTGTCAATAATTCATGTTAATACGGGAAAAAGATTTGTCAGCAATTCCCTTCGTACTTTGTGTCGTTTCCTCAAATTTTTCACTGCATTCGAATTTTCATCGGAAATTCTTCTCCGTAATGACGAATCCTCTCGATTGTGTTCAGTTGGGAGCTATTGAGATTTTTTTCTCCGAATATATGTGGTTATTGTAATAGACCATTTGTACCTGCACCTTTACGATTTTCTATGACTTCGGACGAAAGATTAATAGGAGATAGTTTTCTGTATTAATTGTGAATATTAATGATGTATTTAAAAGTTGAGGAGATTGAGAATTAAATAAAATTTGTGGAAATTCATTTTTTGCCCTGAAATTCATTGAATACTCAGAGAATTTCTTTTCATGATATCAGCTTCATTTTGCTTAATAATTTTAATAATAATTAAAAAATATAGAGCATTTCTCTGATTCTTTTCTTTAAAGGAAAAACCAAAATAAACTTGAGAACTATTAAATTTCAGAACGAAAAAAACCCGTAACGAACCATAAAGGGGAATCACATCTATGACCTAAGATCTTTCTCAAAGTACCTTCAAAAAACACAAAAAATATCGCATCTGCAAGAAAAACAAGAATATTTCTAATTTTCGAAAATACATATTTTCGCGTGAATTCTGCAACGCCGTACCTGACCCTCCGACATAGTCTCTGTTTCGACTGGTGTAGTTGAGTGACGATCAGCATGGCGCCGGCCGTCATTCGAATTCTCTTCTGCCACCTGAAATAACCTCAACCCGAAGGTTTTCCTGGAGCCCCCTGACCCTCCACCAGCGACCAACCACCTCCCGGTACCTCTCAAAAAAATTTCACCTCCAAGTCTTCGAGAAAGTCGGAGAAATTGTCACCCATAAAATTTCAATTGCCGCGCAATTTTTTGTGCATTGAAGATGCATGTGTCGGTGTGAGTGTTCTGAGTAGAACCGTAGCGGGGCACTGTGCGTGGTCGTTGCGAATGGCCGACGAGAAAAACCGAGGAAGGATGGAGGATAACAATCAAGGCTGATTCAGTGGGCGAAAAAGCCGAGGTAAGTACCTCAACTATTTTATTATCACATTATCCCGCGATTTTTCCTCTCGAGGGGTGTTTGTGGGCCCTCAGAGGTTCGAGGGTATCCTGAGGATGGAAATTCTCGGGTCGGGGGTTGCAAATATCTCTCGCGTTGTGGTATCGCCAGCTCTGGTGCCTCGTCCAATCATCGAGAAATTCATCGCAAGGTTGAGGTCTTCCCTTAATTTATTTGTTTATTAATTTTTTTGTCTGTTTACTTGCTTTTGTGGGGATGGGGCTCTTGGTTGAGATGGGGCATTTGTTTGGGGTTTTCCGGGGAGAGGGATTGACTGCTTCTGTTGGGGGACTGGTTTTTAATGAGATGCCGATCATATGGGTGCAGCCTCCACGATTTTTCTCCTCGAGAACTCAACAGTCCCTGGTGGAGGGCACAGACGATTTTTATGGCTTCCTGGGGGTCGTGGGGCCGGGGGTCGGCGGGGAACCCGGTGCGGGGGCTTGGGGATGGGGTTTAGCTTCTTTTTTTGTCGAGTGAACATGTCGGGTTATGGTGGAATGGGATTTGTTAGGTGGGTTGGGGAATTGGCGTTTTGTTTTTTTTTCGAGGGTTTTCGACGGGGTGGGAATGAACAGGTGTTACCGGGGTCAATACTAGGATTTTGGGACAGTTTTCGATGTGAGACGTTCTGATGAATTTTTGGTCTTGAGGTCGGGGGCTTACAATTTGCTGGGGAGATATTTTTGATTCTCCGCTCGTTCTTCAGGGCTTTGTGCTTTAGCGGTATTGATTTGGGTTATTCTTGGGCAATTACACAATCTTACGGTCCAGTCTGTTATTGTCAGGTCGACGACAAGAAATTGTATGGTCCAGGGAAATTTATACAGAGGTTTTAAGAGGAAAAAATAAAAAGACGGTTTACCTCAATTCCTCCCACTTTGTGGAAATTCTGTAGAAATTTGTTAGAGAGAATGAGTCTATGTACTTTCAATCTACTTAACATTAAGAAATTGTTAAAAAACAATTAACTAAAAGTACTCTAGGTGCTTTTCCTTTTCGTAATTTCCACCAATTTTTTCAATTCAACTTCATTCAGTGATATTCCAATATTGTTAAATTCCTGTATTTATTCATTACATGTTCTCATTTTTTCCACCTTGTCGCGTATTCTCCATCTCTCATTCTATAAATTTCTCTAAAACAGTTGAAATTTTCTAATTAACCAGAGATATAAATTATGTTCAGCAGTCGGGCTTGAAGATGTCTGAGCCAGAGGAGAGTCCGGCTGTGCCGGATAGTACCACCAGGGAGCAACGCCTTGGTTTCTCCCACGGTGAGGATGTCCTATTGCAGCATAAAGATGGAAAATACTACCTTGGTACAATCGTCGAGGTCGATTTGTCCCGTGATAGATGTCTTGTTAAATTTCTCGACAACACATCAGCCTGGTCGACAGCCAAGGAGCTCACCAAGCTCGCTATGCCAGATACCGACGTTATGTGTGTACTGTGTAAAAAATCACAGCCAAAATGTGATAATGATATTCTCGTTTGCGACAAGTGTGGCAGGGGCTACCACCAGCTGTGTCATCAGCCTCACGTCTCCAAGGAAGACGCATCACCAGATTCTCACTGGATGTGCAAGAGGTGCGTTGATTGTCAGCCGAGGGTGCGGGAGCCTGAAAATCCCAAGAATTCGATGATCAAGGCGAATATCCGGAAGGTCTGCAGTGGAAGGGATCAGCCAGAGCCACCACCTCAGGATCTCACGAAATTACCTTACGATCCTGCAATGCTTACCTGGGATGCACATCATAGAGTCAATGCTGAGCAGATTTACTGCTACTGTGGACTCAATGGTGAGTGGTATACTCAAATGTTGCAGTGTGCCAGATGTAAGATGTGGTTTCATGAGAAATGCGTTAGCTGTCTCACTCATCCACTCTACAGTGGTGACAGGTTCTACGTTTTTGTATGCTCTACCTGCAATTATGGAAACGAATTCGTTCGTCGACTTGAGCTCAAGTGGGTGGATCTCGTGCACCTGATGCTGTACAATCTCACTGTTTACAATGCCAAGAAATATTATGATCTTGACACTGTTATCATACCATATGCCATGGAGAACTGGAACTCGTTGCAACTACCTCCTAATGTAAGTTCATTTAATTGTCTCAAACGTTTTTATGAATATATTTCCAAAGTATCTAAAGACGATAACGAAGTTTTTGTCAGAATTTTTTTTCGTAGAATCGATTGGACACTACAAATAAAAATTCTTACAAAAATTTGGCTATCTCTGCTATACTCAGAAATACTCTGGAGTTTCCATTGATTAATTATTGAGATTATTGGTTCTTTCATCCCTTCAGAATCAAATTGCATTGTTTTATTTTTTCGAAGATTTTCGAAGCCACTGCAGCAACACGTCGTCAATCAATTCTTCAAATTCTCTGCAACAACAGGAACAGATTTAAATGTGGTCGTGAAATAAAGAAACGTACAACGATATGGGGTCTCAGGGTTAGATTGCCACCGCCATGTCCAGTTGTCAATTTGCCATCAACTGGGCTCGTTGATGATTCAGTCTTGAGGAGGTGTTGGGGTGGAAATAAAAGACTGCAGTATCTTCTACCACCAGAAAGGTGAATTTAAATCAAAGACTATTGATGAGTGGGCGAATCCTGAAGTAAATAATTCTAAGAAACTATTGAATTTCTTTATTAGCGTACATGAAAAATAGTTTTTAAAGATGTATTTGCACAAGTCTGTGGATTGCTATTTCGAGAATTAAAGACAGTCAGCACCTTTGAACAATTTTTGAAGACTCAGGTAGATTCAGTGTAAGCAAGAAAAAATGTATAAATTTATTTGCGAATTGAGAAGTGTATATGTAGGATTATTTGCGCGATTCCTCACAGTGTATTCCCTTGATATAGTATATTACTTACTTTTTTTTAACTATATTAATTTTACTTGAAATAAATAAAATGCTTGATTATGTAAGATTAGCTTAGATGCTTGTTAATTCGCCAATTCTTATGGAGTGAATGAAATTATCTGTAGCTAGAAGAAATCAAGGACAAAGTTGATATTTTTTCTCGTTGTGCCTAATATACAAGGTTCAGGCGAATTAAACTGATGGAAACAGGAGAGAATCTATTGCAAGTGCGACAGAAGTGAATCTTATTATTTTCCATTGACTTGCAAAGTTATGTAATGTTTTATTAAATTGTCTTGTTTTAGTTCGATAACAATGGCAGAATGTACAAAGCCACCAAGTCCAATGAAGCAGAGCCCTGAGAACGTTGAGATTTCAGTTAATCCATCGGACTTAGTGATGCGAGGTACTGTTTTCCAAAATACTGAGGCTGACCAGAGTACGTGTCCAAGTCCAAACTCTCAGGAACCATCTACACAGTCACTGCGTGACAGGTTCGTTTGATTCAATTGTTTTATTTTTCTTTGACCTTTTCAAGTGATATAACATTTTTAATGTTGCCAAAATTTTGGTCAACTCATCTCAGATTGATTTAAAACCTTGAAAGCTTATTACTTAAACTCATACAGACTTTTTCAAAAATAAAACAAATTGATTATAATTCCCTCCAAAATTTATCACTAATTCAATTGTTATGCAAAAAGGTTGGGCCATGAACATTTTAATGTTGCAATTTTTAAAATTAAATGATGTGCTTCAAATTCTATCACCTGATTCTTTTATTTGTTAAAAAAAAATATTGAATGGTTTTTTTTTAACTGCAGATATCACTTGTATTATCTTGATTTTATGTTGATTAAACAAAACAGAGAGGAAAAAATAAACAAGCCACTCGCTCTCACCATCGAAAATATTTTGATGCTAGGTACAGTGGTGGTGGATTTGTTAAAAAGTCGTTCCCCTTTCCAAAATTAAGTTTGCAACGACGAAGAAGATTGATGGCACTCGGCAGTTCTCGTGAAAGAATGCTGAGGAAACACAAGAAACGGGAAAAAGGCTGTGTTGATACTGCCAAGGCGCAGGGTGTGAGGGAAGCCAGATACAGGAAGGCGAGGAAACTTCTCAAAAATGCAATCGCGAAGGTATTCCATAATTTCAATTCCAATAATGCAAATTGCATGAGATATTCGCAACACGGAGCTATAAAAATCGAAATAATACGAAAGGACCATTGATTATCTGTTTTGATTAAAAAATGAAATGACCCAAAAATAAAATGGCCCAGTATGTATTTGAGGAGATACCAGAATAAACATCAGTGCTTACGTCAATCTCGTTGAAATTTAGCTCAATTAAAATCTGACAATGACATGGATTGAAATCCGCTATTCGGCAGTTGAAAACAGTTGGTTCGCACAGTTTTAAACCTACGTGGAAAAAATGTTTTATTTTCAGGGACTCAATCCTATTTTTTAGAAGTTGACTCCTATATTTTTTATTTTTAATAATTAATTTCTGATTAATTAATTCATTGAGAAATCAAAGTGCAATGTCCTAAAAATCAGACAACTGTTCCCCTCAATTTCATAGATTTTTTAATTGAAAACAAGAAAAGAATTCCCTTAATTCCAAAATTCCTCAAAAATCGTGGATGAGCTCTTGAGAATGAAAATATTGATTTGTGCCCCTAAATTATTAGTTCCAGAGTACCGACGGTAGTGGCCGTGCGGTTAGAGTGCTGGACTAGCATGCCAAGGATCCGGGTTCGATCCCGGGCACCGGCGGTCAAAAATATATAGCGCTCTGATCTCACGGTTTCACTGCCGAGCGGTAGTCCTGTCAAAAGGACAACTGTACAGGGCAGGTTTTTCCCTCAGATGAGGTTTTCCCTCCCTTTCAGCAAATGCGGTACAAGGGGTTGGGGGTTGGGGGGTGGGAAGGGAACAAATCGTAAAAACCCGAAAGGGTATACGAGTGAAAGAAAAAATTTTTTTTTTATTAGTTCCAGAGTCAAACCTAAACCACGCGCAGCTTTAATACTTTCTGGAAAATCCCCTTATCCGTCGACTATTCAAAAATAATTTTTCCAAAAAAATCATCATTTATATGTAATTCCCTACAAATTCTCCAGAGTAAAACAAGATCTCCAGAGGTGTCCGACCTGCCTCCAACCCCTCCCACGTCAGTGTCAGGACCACCAACGCCCCCAGCAACGACCTCAGCGATGAGTGAGCTGTCAGTGCCAAGTTCGGTTGACCTGATGCACCCGCTGCCCCCCTCGACCCCAGCAGACACCAGCGGAGACGAGACAAGCTCTCGCGGCACCTTAGATTCATTCATCCCCCCTCCAAAGGACTTCGAGGGCAAAAACAACCCCTTCCGAAACCTGAGTGATCTCCTTGGGACGCCTTGTACACCAGGCCAGAGCACCTCCAGCACTCCTTTACCCTATAGTCAACCTCCCATCACACTACCCCTTCCCCTGACCCCAGTGATATCCCAACCTCCAATAGTCAGGCCTGCAAAGCGTCAATTATCAGAAAAGGACATAATAATCGATAGAAATGGACAGGTAAAGAGAAGAAGACAGCATCGTCGAGGTCGTCCACCCCAGCAGCCCCAACAGCAACAGTTCCCGACGACTGCCAGCAAAACAGCTGCAATTCTGCCAGCGCGCAGTAACGAGGTCAAGGGGGACTTCGTCAGGAATCTCAGAAGTTCCTTCAACACCTCCTCCAGCAGCACCAATAGCCAAATACCCAATTGTGTGGATTATGCTCTCAATGGGCGAAGGCTGCGACAACGACAGACAAATGAGAAACTTCTTCCGCCTGACAGTCAGGCCAAAAGAAATGCACCAACATCTCCAAAATGCTCACCTGTCAAACAGAGCGCTCCGGATATATCCATGGATGATCTCAAATCCTCTGTCAACATGTACTTTGGTGCTGCCAACAGAATAGCCTCTGGAGAGAAGTTCGTCGTCAGGGCGAAGAGAATTGGCCCTCAGGGACAGCTACAGTATCTTATTGAGTGGGAAGGGCCTAAAACATAACGGTAATTTTTTTCGTTATTATTGGGATTTTGGAGACTGTCAATTGTGGGAGATTTTTTTTTTTTTTTTGGAACTTTGCACTGCCCGTTTCAGGAGGGGAGGATGGAATTGATGGTGGAATTTTTAGGAGGCGAGCCCTCAGTCCTGAATTTAACCAGCATCTCAGAATACTGAAAATAATTTCTGTAAGCAATGGAAATTATTTTTGGGACGATTACGCCGTCCACGTTTGCTGAATCGTATCGTTTGTGAATATAATGTAGGGATACGAGGGTCTGGTGAATCAGTGAATGTGTACCGCGTTTCTTTGTCTGGGGAATGAGACAAATTATTGCACTCTAACTGGAGTAGAAAATCATAGAAAGGTTTAGGAATTCTTTGGGTTTTTTCAAGGGATGAGAGGAACTGGTCCAGTCATTGGCACTGACTTGGACAACGCACTGGGGATATTTTTGGATAATTTAGACACAAGATTTATTGATACGAATGCAGAATTCCCTGCGACACTTATTTTTTCAATGGCAATATGAGATGAAATAATATTAGGTGTAGTTCAACTGCAACTGCGTCTCTCTTGGTGTTCTCGAGGTCTCACTACAGAATCTTTTCCGGAGAGTCTTGGAGAAATGTCTTCGGGGAATCCAGTGGGAGAAGCTGCTGTGGCCTTGCTCACTACACAGCTTAAAAAATTGTACTGAATTTTCTGAAGAACTGCCCCGAGTCCGTAGTGAGACAATACTGATTTTTTACTAGTAGATAAATTAAAATTTTAGATTTGCCATGAACTTATCAATTTTCTTAGATCTCTGTCGTCTAGCTCAATTTAAATTTACTACTTCTCTGGAAATTCTCATAATTCGAAGACATGATAAATTCAGTAACAATTTTTTAACGGTGTACAAGACTAAAAACTCAAGAGAATAATACTTACCTGTCTCAGAATCACTTCGAATATACAGATGGACGATACTTTCATTTAATCCGATCAGAAACTAATGTAGAATTGTCCTCTTGGAACGTAGAATTGTCCGATAACGAAATTACTCACCTGACAATTAAGGATTATCAAGTCGGTGGTGACAAGAGCTTATTAGAAAATTAAAAAAAAAATATTTCTACGTGCGAATGGTGTAAATTGAGTTTTGTTACGATATTTCCCATTCATGACAAGAATTAAATCCATGATTAAACGACTTCATTTATCAAAACTGTTGGATTATTTACAATAATTTTGATAACAACAGCCTCTGAATTCTCAACACTGGGAATCTTTATTCAATATTAGGTGAAATTTCTCGGTCAATTTCTCATTACTCTGAACAAATATTGAGAATTCAGATGAATTGTTGTCTGAATGTTACAATTCGTCTTGAATGTTAAAATTCTATTGACTATGCGAGAAATATTATAAGGAAATTTGATGCGAATTGATCAATAGTTTCAAGAGTAATTTTCTAATTATCCGCTCTGATAACAACAAGTATTGCAAAGAACCCATTGCACATCTCGACGTTTGTATTAATCGTTCATTCGAATTTTATTGAGCATTTAGGTGATATTCGAAACGACAAGAAATGGACACTGCCAAACTCCTAATTTATGTAAAACTGAATATTTAAATACTGCTTTGCTATTATTTTATGTTAGCCTTTGTCACATCAAAGGAATCTCGTTATACTATCATTTGTGTTCGAAAAAAAAAAATCAATTTCCACGTGACGTGGAAATGGCACGTATAAATTGTGTTCGTATTGAATTATTCATGAAAAAAATCGTTCCGATTTTATGATTATTTTTAAATCTCGTTGGGCACAAGTTATCGTAAAATGACGGTATCAATTGTGTAGCATTTCAATTACGAGAAATCAACTTTTATTATCAATCAAACAGGAGTACACAGAGAAAAAAGTTTCTTGGTTCTAAAAAATTGTTTACTCTTTGACGAATTGATTTTGTAGAATTGAGAAACTTATTTTTTAATAGAAGGAAGTTGTTTTTACCATCGAAATCCATTTTCTCTGAGTGTAAAAGATTTATAAAATTCAATGAAATTAGGAGAAAATTACTGCCAGTATCGTATGTAAATATTTCCAATTTTTATCGACTAAATATGGTAAATGTACGAAGTAACATGTTTGTGAGGATAATCGTGATTAACGTGTGAAAAAAATGAGATGATGGAAATAGTGTGTGTGAGAGTGAAAGCTCAAGCGCTTCCAGTGGACACGTCGGCTGTTGGATCCCCAAAATGCCCACCGAAAATATTTTCCAAAAATGTTAAAATTGTAAATGTGTTGTCCTCAATGCATAATGATCGTTCAATGAAAAGTTTATCCTGTAATCATCATTAATATCACTATTTAATTTATGATTGAATAAACGGTAAATAACTGAGTTTATTTTTCACCCCAGTCGATGTATCAATGGGTTCGAAATTATTTTGCTGACCAAAAAGTTAATGTCGAATAATTGTGAAAAATTGATAAATCCACCATTGAAGTATCGATTGATTCGCGTGTATTGGTAGCCAACCCCTTAATGTGATGTGATCTACAATTAATGTAATGAGAGGAATGGTCCACTGTGAGAATGGATGGTTGAACGAGGAAGTGAATGGTATCATCACTTTTATGTTTATACTATTGACGAATCAGTTTTACTCGTATTTGTAATTAAAGATAAGATTTATTATTAATTTTCTTTATTCGAGGAGCTCTGCTTCGTATCTTCAATGTTGTTCTGTTCAGCTTGGGCTAAAGAGACTGATAAATAGATCCTTGTCATTTTTCATTCAATTTCATTGTCTCATTTATCATAATTTTATCCTTTAGCTAAATCATTCCTTTATAGAGAATTTGATTTATTTTCGATAATCGTTGGAGCAGCGATCGTCGTTCGCGTGTATATATCATTCGTTAATTATTTCGATTTAATGATTTGCCAGTTGGAGGATTCGCGAGTGGAGAGTGATATGTGGCTCGAGGATGAATGCTTTTTTTTCGTTTTTTAGAGGATCGCAGGCGGTATTTGTAGATGATTACTGTTTACGTTATTAGTTTTTCATGTACTCTCACACTTTTCAATTTATTACGTACCAGTTTTCCAAGTGACACCAACGGCTACCAACTTTGGTTTCTTTCGGCATACTTACTTGTGCTAGGAATCTTTTTATCGTAATGTATGGACTAAACATGAAGTAATGAGGTAGTAAGGTTTATAATTATTACGATGATTGGTGTGATGACTGTAAAGTATACGTACGATTTTTCGGATGATAATAAATGCAACAAAAGGCTATCATTCCAAATTTTATATCGCTGTTTGTATTCATTCTCCTTGTTTCCTATTACATCTTTTTTGATTTTTTAAATTCAATTTCTGCCGACCAAGGGTATTTTAAAAATTATAAACATATTCAATTCAATTTATCTCATTCTAACATTTCGCGATTAATTTTTCAACCATCATGCAAAACTTATGAAAAAAAAAAAATTTATAACACGGAATGGGAATGGAAATAATGAAAAAATATTTATCATGAATGTTAGACTATTTATTATTACATCTGTTTAAAAGACATAACTTATTTATAAAAATATGGGAAATACAGTTGTGGGCAGGGAAGAAGATAGGTTCAAACATATCTTTAGTTTTCCTTACTCTAGTTTTATCCTAATAAAACTCAGTACTTTTTACAAGTTACAAGGAATAACAAATTCTATCATAATGCAAGTTTTCTCTAACTTACTCATTAACCATAAACTACTCCATACCTTAATCCTATCTCTATTCAATTAATCATTTTTATTTAACACAGAGTGAAGGTGCGTCAGAGAGCATAATTTATTGTCATTGATAATGATTTTTGTCATTCGTACGTAAATCATACGTACCCACCAATCTCTCGTGTAAGGCCTCATTTATGAACAGACTATTAGTCACTGGGTGTTGCAATCTCTCGTTCAGTGTTTTTTTTTATTGATTGTTCACAGTCTTTAGCATGATAAATTATCTGAACGAGTTCATTTCATCAATAATATTCCAACTTGTTTTTATCGGAGATCTCCATCACACCTGTGTAACCCATTATTGCATTAAGAACAATATACAAAATAATTTCTAGTATCCTTAATGCAACGGAAAATCACACGATACATCGTTAAACGTTCGTAATTTAATATAAATCGATAAACATTATAACTCAAATATTCGTTTGAGTGATTACAAAAATTAGGCGTAATTAATTTCATTCGTAGCAACGATATCGCTAGTTTACGTCGGTGTAAAAAAATTGTATGTAAAAACAGTTTGTACAAAAATCGAGAGAAAAGATGATAAAGCAATACTCGACCACTGCGTGAGTAGACAAGGGAGTATATACAAATTCAATATCGTTCCATTCAAGTTATCAAGAGATACTTTTACTTCAATCCTCTGATATCTCCGTCGCGCATCTCTCAGAAATACTAGTATTGCAGACGCGAGTCGATTGGTATCTGTCGATAAAACCTTTTCTCTCGCAACAATTCTAGGTAAAAATGATATTAATTATGCGAAGACACCATTCAATATTTTCAGAGTGTTGTAACCTCTCTTTAGACCCAGATAAGTATTCTTTTTCCATTTACTTTCGTTAAATATCTTGTTATTACATTATCTCAATTATTATAAATCGATTTAGGTGAGAAGTCAGTTTTCAAGGAATAACCTTGAATCTACGACAGATTGCGAAATTTTTGTAAGAACCTTTTTTGTAGATCTCATTTCAGTCTACACAAGAGGTTCCGATGAAATTTTCGCTATCTCTCGTGGAGTCAGCAGTATTCCACGAAAATGGAACGAGGGAACTAATTGAGTTGTTATGATTCAATTGTTCGTTGATGAATCATTTTTCTGGGTACAATTCATATTCTCGTTTGGTTTTGGCAAGACAGTTCAGAGAATGGCAGGGGCCTCGTCGACGTTTTCTTATCTTAATTAGAAAACTGGAAATGTTCGTAATAATAAAAAGAAAAATCGTTAATTACGTATTTTCTAAGCTAGTTATTCTCCTGCTAATTCTCGTTTACGACTTCCAATGAAATATTTTTTTTTTGGAATGTCTGTATGGAACAATAAGTCGGAGGAGACCCCAGGAATTCTCTGTCCCTGTCCACCAAACGTTCTTTACTCCCTGCACTATCACTTATGTAAATTCAAAGGCACAATCCACAATTCCTCGAGTATTTGAAAATTAAATCAGTATGCTAGCGAATACTCGGCAGTGGTGATTAGAATATTCGAACGATCCCTTAAATTGTCTCAGAGACACATTACAATCGTGCTATCCTACATTAAATAGAAATATTACATAATCTAAATTCAAGAACCCTAGCACGATTACACCAACTTTTTTTCAGAACTCGACTGAATTTATTTACAACGTCTCAGGTTGTTCTCACCCAGAGGCCCATCAAAAAATTCTAGAAAAAGCTGATCACTTATCATGTAGAAGGCACCTCGAATCCAAAAATTGTACCACTCCAAAGTTTTTTTCTATAAAAAATATAATATCCTAATCCAATACGTCTCAGTAAACGAGTACGTCGTGTCTCTGATTCAATATGAAAAGTCTTTGTTAAAGAGATATTCATACACGGGGTGAAGGCAGCAGAAACTTTTTTAATTTCAGGGCAAGCGAGAATGGAAAATAATCATTTTAATATTTCTTTGAATTTAATTAGAATTATATTTCAAGTAAATACTTTTGAAATAGAACAGAAAATTAATTTTGTCACGGCTTTATATGTTATTATCAATAGATCTGAAGAATTACTATTTTGAGTCTCTGCCTGAAATCGATAATTAAGAAACATTCGACTCATCTCACTTCATGACTTAGCTACTGAATTTAAATTCCCTACCAAGAAAAAATATATATTTCTAAAGATATATTTTAAACATTCAGAATCAGTTAATACAAAAACCATATATTTTCTAAATATATGAAATTGGTCCACGTTATATACATTCCAGTAGCGAAGAGATAAAGTATAATAAGTCGACAGGTTCTCTGAGTTCCTAAGGACCTTTTTCGAAATTGGATCGACAGCTAAGAAAAAAGCTCCACAAAAATTGATTTATCCTTCTGAGATTCAAACGTAGCTTCAAAAACTGTCCTACCACCTAAATAAAAAATTACCCTTGCGGTCTTTATCATCATTTCCCTAAAATCTCGATTCTCGCCTGAAAAAAAAAATCGGTAAATCCTGCCTGTTCCCCATGGAGAATCCCTGAGCCCCTCAAATATAGATAGCCTCGGAGCCTTTATTGCTTTGGTGCTGTCCGCCAGTGCCATAAGCATTGGGTGAAGCCATGCACTCGGACCAGTCACTATTAGAATGTGGTGAACTGCTGGACCAGTGTCCAGGGCTATCAGGAGATGGTGTAGGGAAGCTCTCAGGTGCCTGCATGAGATGCTGAGGTGTGACATCGGGCCCAGAATGATGAGACGGTGGTGTCAGATACTGATAGTACTGCTGATTGCTCTGCTGTGGCTGTTGCATCTGTCCCTGCTGCATGGCCTGCATCTGCTGGCCTGAGTACGGTAGATTATCAAAGTCAAAACCCACAGGTGGCATTCCCCCGTGTTTCTGATGTGTCGCCTGCCTCATGGCAGCAATATGCGTTGGTGACGTTGGAAGTGATGGCCTGCTCTTTGCAGGTGATGGCGATCCCATGTAACTCGCCTGTGGTGACAACGTCATGTTGGACTGCACTGAATGCGGTGGTGACTGATTACTGTACGGTGGCGACAACGTATTCACCATTCCCTGGGTCTGACGCTGATGTGGCGTCAGCAATTGGTCATGAAAATTCGGCAAACCATAATTAGTTGTGAATGTGTCGAGGCCCAGCTGTTGCAGGCCCTGCATCGTCTGTCCCTTTATGCAATCCTCGTAGGGTGGTGGCTGTTTTGCTGTTGTGTGGCCTACGAGGGGGAGAGCATTGCTGTACAAACTTGCACTGTCGTAGGGACTCGGTAGATTGCCCTCTGCTCCCTCCGCTCCCTGAGGGATCTCCTGGTTTGGGGGCTGGGCACCACGTTTTGCTGGTACTTTTTTCACCGAGCCTTTTCGCCTCGCTGTAACAGCCCCCTCCGACTCGGGACTGTTGGGATTGCAGGCACCAGCTTTCGGTCGTTTCTTCGCTTTTGAGTGTTTTGGCGCTGAGCCAATCACAGTTGGAGGGGTTATCAGTTGGGGATGATTGGGTGAGCCCATCAGTGGTCCATTGGGTATCACTGATACCATCTGAGGGGATCTGGGGACGTGTTCGTCGAGGAGTCTGACGATATCGTGATGGAGACGCTCAGAGGCAACGTCTCGGGGCAGTCTGTCCATGTGATCTGTGATCTCTCGATTGGCAAATGTGTCTAGCAACGCTTTGCAGGCCTCGAAGGAGCCCTCCCTCGCTGCCAGGAATAACGGTGTTTCATCCTTGTCGTCCTGGGCGTCTCTGTTCGCCCCATGGACGAGGAGAATATTCACAGCATCCACATTGTTGACAGCTGACGCCCAGTGGAGGGCAGTCTTTCCACTGTTGTCAGCTGCATTGATATCAGCATCAGCGTTTATGAGGTCCTCGACCATTCCCTCAGTGGCCAACCTGGCTGCCAGTATTAGGGGTGTTGTTCCATCGTGCATTCTGGCATTGAGATTCGTCGCACGATTTCTCAGGAGGATCTGGAAGACTCCCATGGCGTCAGCTGCCACTGCAGAATGGAGTGGTGTTCTGCCAGTGTTATCCTGGGAATTGGCCTCAGCCCCAGCATCGAGGAGCCTCTTGGCAGCGTCTGCCCTGGCGTATCGTGCAGCCAGATGAAGACTCGTCTCTCCACTCTTCTCGGTGGTGGCATTGAGATCTGCTCCCTGTGCCACAAGATCTGAGATCACAGCAGCTGTTCCATCTGACTCGTCCTCCTCCTCTCCAGTATCTAGGCCTCCACCACGCACCGCGGCGACCATCAGTGGTGTCATTCCGCAGGGGCCCCTGGCATCAATATCCTGGCCGTGCTCTAAACTCGGTGGTGTCAGTACACCCGCCTCTGGACGTCTTATCTCAGCTGCATCCAGGTGCTGCTGTGTCCACATTCTTGGCTCTGTCTCCTCGTAATCAGTCACAGCTGTGTGATCACTGGCATATCCTGGCTCGATGGCCCTCATCCTTTTGGAAGGTGGCAGGTCAGACTCGTCATCCGACCACTGCTGTACCCTGCCATTCCCCACGTCCAGATCCATGCAATTTACTGACGGTTGTTTATTCAAATTCCTCATCTCCTGGCCATCAGGTCCTCGTCTCCTCGATCTTCTTCTCTGTCCACTCCCTGCGGATGTCCTCAGAAAACCATCTGGGAACCAAGTGACACCCACTGCTCGTTTCCTCTGGGCTGTCACCAGGACTCCCACTAACATCCCACCGAGGATTACAATTACAACACCGATGAATACATATTTGTAATTTGTAGGAGAATCCGAGTAGTCTGGCGGTCCCACTACCCCTCGCACCTCCTCGATAGGGAAATCCCCGGAGAGGGTGTGTTTCGAGGCTGTAGCTGCGAGGTATTCAGCGGCTTCAGTTGCTGAAAGAAAGCAGACAGCTCCTTGCGTCAGAGAGCACTTTCTGTTGTCCATCTCCAGGTAAACGATCACTCCGTTCTGATTGTCTGGGTACATCTGCGGGCGGCCGAAGAATCCGTGCATCGAAGGGTCCCTTGACCCCTTCCAGGGATAAATCATGTCGTTCCCCAACTCGTCTTGCTTCAATCGTAATGTTGTTCTCAATTCGTGGCCAAAGCGTCGTAAAAAGGCAACAGCGTTCGATCGAAAACTCGCCATGTCCATCCTCAGGACTACTGATAGGGCTCCCTCAGCCAGGGCTGGAGGCTCCTCCTCACAATCCATTCCATCCCAGTTGCATTCCTCATTGTCGCAACCGTAATCGCAGTGACCGTTCGCATAGTGTTTCTGGCAGTAGGCATCGTAAATTGGATTGCACTTTTCGAGTTTTTTCTCACAGTCGCGACCATCGAAGAGGCACTGGGAGTTATTACACTCTTCGTCGCAAACGCCGTTCATGAAGACGTCCCAGCAGTTAATCCTCGCGGTGCAGTTTCTCCAGGGGTTGATACCCAGGGAACAATCGTTACCATCGAAGTTGCAGGCATACCTGTTACATTCCTCGTCACACCTGTGGTTTCTGGACTTCTCCTCACACCTGTTCTCCACACACTTCTTCCGTTCACGTTCCAGATCCTGTTCAATCTCTCCACGTTGAGGAATAATGGATGCAGGTCTTCCAAAGATTCCCCCACGTCCGTTTTTGTCATAAATTTCACAGTTTTTGCCAGTCCACTTAGGTGGACACGAGCAGGCATAATCCCCCACAAGATCCTGACAGATAGCATCAGACTGCTGACAGGGATTGCTTACACACTCGTCCTTGATATCGATCTCGCAATGAGTGCCAGAGGTTCCCGGAGGGCAGTAGCACCTGTACCCCATCTCCGTGGCAGCGACACCACAAGTGCCCCCATGAAGACAAGGATCAGTATCACAATAAGACCCAGCAAATTCACAATTATGACCATAATAATCACTAGGACATAGACAAGTGTGTCCCGCCTGTTTGGCAGTGCAGACTCCTCCATTCTGACAGGGTGAGCTATCACAGAAATTAACTTTGGCCTCGCAGTGACGTCCCATGTACCCAGGCTTGCAATTACAGTGATAGTTATTAACAAGCTGAACACAATCCTGAGTGCCTGGAGCCACACAGGGATTCGACAGACACTCGTTGATGTCTCCCTCGCACCTGGGGCCTACAAAACCCGGCGGGCACTTGCACTCAAACCCAGCGACCTTATCAGTACACGTTCCATTATTATGACAAGCCCCAGGTACACAATCATCAGGATTGATCTCACAAAGAATGCCCACAGTACCAGGAGGGCACGAGCAGCTGAAATTATTGATTAAATCATGACAAGTCCCTCCATTCTGACAGGGATTTGCCCTGCAGTCATCAACATTGAGCTCGCAGTTTTGTCCCTGGAATCCCTTGGTGCATTGGCACTGATAAGAACCCACCAGGTCCTTGCAGACAGCTCCATTTTGACATGGAGCTGAGTCACACTCATTGATCTCCTCCTGACAGTAAGACCCGGTGTATCCCTCGAGGCAGTGACACCTGTGACTATTCCCAATGTCCTCACAGGTTCCATTATTACAGAGATAGTTCTCCGGGACATTCTTACGTATTGCTGCATCCTTACAGGACACCATCTCCACATCGCAAACCTTTCCAGTCCATCCGGGTGAGCAGTTGCAGTGATACTTGTTCTTATGCTGAACACATGTGGCTCCATTCTCGCAGGGCTTATCAGCACACCAATCGACGAAAATATCACACCTCTGTCCAGTGTATCCATAAGGGCAGTGACAAGTGTAGTGCTGATTGACATCGTCGTGGCATGTGGCCCCATTAGCACAGGGTGAGCTGTCACACTCGTTGATCCTATATTGACAGTTCGATCCAGTGTACCCTGGCTGGCATACACACGTGTAATTATTGATTCCATCGATGCACTTTCCTCCATTCATGCAAGAGCTCTCGGTGCAATCCTCATCGTTGGTCTGACAATTGATCCCCGAAAATCCCAATTGACAGGTGCAGGTGTAGGAGTTGACGTATTGATTACAAACGGCACCGTTTTGACAGGGTGACGATTGGCATTCGTCGACGTCGATGCCACAGTGTTTGCCACTGAATCCATCGACGCAGAGGCATGTGTAGTCCCCAATGCCATCCAGACAGGTGCCACCGTTTTGACAGGGAAATGAGGCGCAGTCATCGGTGTTTATTATGCAATCCCTGCCCTCGTAGCCCTTGGCACAGGCGCAGTGGTAAGAACCATTTGTGTTCCTGCAGGTCGCACCATTTCGGCAGGGCGATGTCATTATACACTCGTCGACGTCCTCGTCGCAGAGACGCCCGGTGTAGCCAACTGTGCAGGTGCACGCGAAATCCAGGAAGTTTGAGGATGGAGAGCACTTTGCACCGTGCAAACACTTGTTCGGTGAGCAGGGATCCAGTTTGTCCTCGCAGTTGCGTCCGGTGTGTGGAAGCTCGCAGACACATTTATAATCGTTCACCAGGTCGATGCACGAGCCGCCGTTTTGGCAAGGATTTGTAGCACAATCGTCGATGTTTGTCTCGCAGTTGGTGCCCGAGTAACCCGCTAGGCACTGGCAACTGTAGTCATTCAGGTGATCTATGCAGAGACCTCCGTGTTGGCAGGGATTTGAGCCGCACTCGTCGATGTCCACGTCACAGCGTTTACCACCATATCCTGGGAGGCAGTGGCAGATGAATTGGTTTACACCGTCTTCACAACGACCTCCGTTTGTACACGGATTGCTAGCACACTCGTCCACGTCGCTGAGGCAACGTGCGTCGTAGTATCCACGTGGGCATTCGCAACGGTAGTCATTTATCAGATCGATGCAACGACCACCGTTGGCGCAGGGGTTGCTCGAGCACTCGTTTATGTCTGTCTCGCAATGCTGACCGGTGAAACCTGGCTCACATTCACAAGAGTACCTGCAAGCACAAAGGCTAAAGTTAGAGGGGTGAGGGGTGCACGGGGCAAACAGGAGGGATGGAGTGTTTTTTTTCGATGATTCCTGATGGATTTCTGAAAAATCGCAGTATTCTCTCGATTTTTCACAAATTTTCTGGATTTCATTCAAAAACAGCGATATTTTCTCACAATTTTCCCTAAGCGATCAAAAATTGAGTTCTCGTGTATTTTATGAAAAATTGGAAATTTTTCGTTGATTACAAAAAAAAAAAAAATAGGAGAATTCGTAAAAAATTTCACTCCACCGTCTTCCAGTCATCACTAACAAATCATTCATTTTCGTTAAACTCAATTGCAACCAGAATCAACTCGTTACCTTTCATCACTGCACTACAGATCTATATCAGTAATTAGTCAGTAAGTAATATCTCCAAAATACTAAATTTCAATCATCAATTCAGTCATATTAAGTAAGGAGATAATTATCCCACATCGAACAGCCCCTGAGCACGCGGAAACGTCGAAAAAAAAAAATTGGAAAGTCCCAGGAACTTACAATCTCTAATACCAACATAACACTTTTTTTCTCGAGTGAATTTTAAATTAGTAAACATGCAAATGTTTCAATCCCTGGAATTTACGATATCGCTCAGCTACTAGAGAAATCAAAAAGGCTCATAAACACTTCATGAGACCCTGGACTTTCATTTTACATTCGATTTTTGCGTTAAACACGATCCTTCATAAATTCCATACTTATCTCCTTACTTCACCAGAGAGAAAAAAAAATCACAAATTACAAACATAAATATCAGGGGCAAGTGAAGGGAATCAGTGAGGCACAAAATAAAAGCAGGTGACTGTGTAAAAAGGAGTGAAAAAAAATCCACAAATAAAAATAATTCAAGCACACACCGACACTTAAATTACGTACCATCCAAGCCCTGGCATCCGATTGCTGAGATCGATCGGTGAGAGATAGAAAAAAAGCGCACGAGACGGGCAGATTAGTATAATGAAGACATTTATTTCGATATTTAATATTAATAAAGTGGGCAGTCCGTGAGGATTAAACAGGTTCTCCTTATGAGGCCAATGTTATTTAATTGTTGAGAGAGAAATAGGCTGATTGTATGATTAACTTCTCATTTCGGAATAAAAATTTTTCTTAATCATCAATTGATCTGGATATGATCTAGATTGATTAAAATTCAAAAAAAAAGTCCTTTGCCATTTCTCCCTATAATCAATAGCTTTAGAGAGTCGTCGATATATTCTCAAAATGACAATTGTAAAATAACTTGTGAACCGCACTCCTCTTTATAATTCTAATTGCTTGCTGCCTCCAACAGTTCCATTAGTTCAATCCGTTCCATTTCTCTCCGTTAATCGTCTTAGCTCAGAAAAAAAAATAGAAAACGAACGAACCTGTTGATGCCATCCACACAGCGTGCACCATTTCTGCAGGGATTGCTGTAGCACTCATTGACATTGATATCGCAGTTGGTTCCAGAGGTTCCTGGTCTGCATATGCACTGATACCCATTGATTCTGTCCTCGCAACGACCTCCAAATTGGCAGGGATTGCTCTCGCACTCGTCAATCTGGGTTTGACACAGTTTCCCGGTGAAACCTGGGAAACAACTGCAGGTGAAGGAGTTCTCGCCATCGATGCACGTGCCACTGTGACAGGGATTTGACTGGCAGTCGTTGATATTTGTCTCGCACGATGCACCAGTGAAACCTGGTGGGCATTCGCACGTGTACTTGGCTATTGAATCCTGACATGTGCCACCATTTTTGCACGGAGATGATGCACAGTCATCAATATTTATCTGGCAGTGCGTACCGGCAAAGCCTTTGGCACACTCACACTTGAATAAATTTACGAGGTCTGTGCAACGACCATTGTTCAGACAGGGATTTGCTGCGCATTCGTCTATGTCTATTTCACATTGGGTTCCGGTGTACCCTGCAAAAAATAAAAAAAAACACATTGTCAACTGATTTATCGATCTATTCATTTAGTTATTATTGTTAAAAAGACTTCCACCGATAGAAAAATGGAACAAGTCACTGTCCCTTCAGATCATACTCATATTTCTATTATTTCAAAGCAATCCCTTGACACCAGTCAGGATAATTACTTAATTATATTCAAGTGTAATTAATACTCAGGCTCGATTGCTCGTTAATTCATTAATGCTTTTAATTGTCAATAAAGATTCACTGTAATTACTAGCTAATGAATAAATGAATGAGTATGTCAGAGTCGTAATTATTTTTTTTAATAATTCAAAATCAATATTCACGATTCATTAGATATCGATTTATGTATTTATTTGAATTAAAATTAAAAGTTTAGGATTGAAAAAGAGCGATTCAATTTTGTCTGACACTGATGATTTTTTAAATAATTAATATATTTTGTTGTTTTGATTCAGTTAATAAATCGTGTGGATAATAATGAATTTGGTTTGGAATTTGAAGTTTCGAAAAATGATGGGACTATTTGAATAGATGTCCCACGGAATTCTAGCCCACGCGCAGCCTATTTACTTCATGCGAACATGACAGTTTCAATTGTCGAACGGAAATCTCTCTCTCTTTTCCTTGGTACTCATGGTATATATGTTCACATGGCAAGCAATGGAAAACGTGGAAGAGAGATAGGAGGACCTCTCCGAAAGACTCGAGAGGTAGATTAACATACGAATACGCTCACCACTGGTGGTTACAAACGTTGAATTATTGAAGGGAGGGACTCCTAGGCGGGGACCACCCGAGAATTTTTCAACGGTGACTCGGATATTCCCTCCATCACTCCACGGATTGAGGTGTATTGTTCTTTTTGAGAACAGCATTTCTCCGACCATTTCAATTTACTCCGCGATTATTTATTTAATTGCAAATTCAGTGGTAAAATAACCCAATCATATACAGAAAAATTGAAACAATAGGAATGAATTAAATTAATTTATTTTAATTCACTTAGAATTAATAAATTTAATTTAACGTAATTTGATTTCAAATGAATTTATAAAAATAAAATATATCAGTTTAACGAATTTTTGGAGACTTGATTGAATTAGTACCGAATTATTGATTTTAGAGCTTTGATTGAGATTTCCTGATTTCGAATTAATTTCCACAAAATAATTGAATTGAGTAAAAAATCCATTTTAAGTTTTTGGCGATTCATTCTATTCATTTTCAGTTCCCCCGATTTTCTAATTACGAAATTCATTGATCCATCGACAATACTTCTCTCAGAGAATAAAATCCACAGAGTAATGAGACAAAGGTTCTTCAAGGGGCAAATGATAGCGACGGATTTTTATTGATATTAATATGGGTAATGATATCAAAGCAATCTGCAACATGTTTGTAATTAGTCCGTAGGCGGTTGAATAAACCATGGGGCAATGGCATTAGCATAAGCCGATCGTTCGGGAGTCGATCGGACGTATGATCCTGTACACTGAGGATGGAGCAAATAAAATGAATGAAAAATGTAAATAAACCATTCCAGTTTGGAGGTGGGAGGAGTTCTTCCTGAAGAGGCGCTAGTCAATTACCCGGGGATTAATTGGCTACTGCCGATGAAAATCTCACATTCCACGTCACCCAGGGGGTTGTTCTCCTCCTCCCAGTGATCGATCGATCGATCTCGCCGATTGATCGATTGTACTCGCGCGCTTTGTACCGCATCTTCGAAATTGAATTCGCTGGGAAGTACTTCAAACATCTCGGGAATGATCGATCAGCGAGTAATTGAATATACGATAACCCGTCATGCCCCAGGTGTTGTTGAGAGTCAGAAAAATATTTACGGGAATGATTCCACAATATTTTGATTTATTATCAATTTTATTATTTCGCATCTGCTATTGAGAAAGGGATATCTGATTTCCGGAAGAAATTCCTGGTGATCTCCGTTAAATAAAAATAAATGCGTGTGGGAACCTAAACCAATGACTTATTTATTTCTTGTATAAGAATTTTGGATTTTTATTTGTCAAATTCCTTGCAACTATAAGGCGATAAAAATGAATTAACAAATAAATGAATAATAAATAAAATTTTTCAATTGAAAAAATCATCGATAAATATCAAGAGTTCCTATGGCTATAAGGGATTTTTCCTGGGAGTAATGTAATTTTTCTCGGTGCATTCAATGTTTTGCGGAATAGATTATTGCATAATTCTGTATGGAGTATTACATACGCGCCGGATTCACATTTACTGGAGCCACACCCAGGTCACGGGGATGTGAAACAACTCCAGCTCCGTTGATTCTTCAAGATAACTTGGTCCACTTTCACGGATACATTCATCACCCCCAACGCGTTGGAATCAGTAAAACGGTCAAACAATATTTTTCGATGTCCACTAGTTGAAAAAAAAAAGTACCCACTACCCGCGTGATTTATCCCTTGGGTTCATGCACTGTAAATAAATATCCAGTGATACAGTGATGTGTACAAATATTTTCCCCAACTTTTTCTTCTCACTTCAATAATTTTCCACCGTTTTACCTCATTTCTCCCCGGTTATATCTCACTGCCAAGCCGTTATGTATACCGTTTTTTATTTTTTTTTCGCTAATACGTATTTATTTTTCCTATTCATTTGTTGCTCGTTAATTTATCAAATGCAGCATTGGTTTAATCGGTGGGAAGTCACGTCGGGGACCGGTATCCAATCGGGGAAGAGAGTTAACAGCCGAGTACTGTAGGAAGCCGCGCATGGATTTTAATGAATATTATGTACGCACGCGATCAGGCACTTTACGCTCTCTCCCATATCCTCACCCTCACCCTCACCCTCACCCTTACCCTCGTCTACAGAGGGACTGAGTATCGACGACGGCGTGACCATCACTTCCGATCGAATGGAGATCGTTTCACAAATTGTCATGAAAATCCATAAAAATGGAAAGATAACGAAAATTTGAGAAATTCCGGGAAAAATATCGACGATTATGGAAATTTTTATAATCACTTCGTAAATTCGTGAAAATCTGGGAATCTTCTCGTTTTTTCTGAATTTTTTGGACAATTACAAAAAATTCAAATTCAAATACAATTCTGATTTTTCCAGAAGTGAGAGATAAAATTTTTATAATTTTCTTGAATTTCTGTCATGACAAAAAATTGACTTCCAATTCTGTTGGAATCTTAACGAATTGAATTCCCTGGCTTCCGGTATGTTTCATAAATTCCCACCATTAACCCTTTAACAAAGTATAACGAAAAGTTGGGTAAAATATAATAAAAAAAAGAATGAAAAAATGCAAGTGAATTCAGCGAGGGCACTGGCCAACCTCAGCGAGTAATAGAAATAAAGGCACGTCTCGGGAGACTCCTGAATTGCCCCCCGGTATCAAACGGTAAAAGATAATTGATGCTTCAAAAAGAAATAAAGCCCCAGATACTTTGTTTCTTGCAACAATAACATCCAAGTCGGTTTTCCGAGTAAACACTATTTTCAGGTGTAATTTCATTGGTTAAAGTTTTAGAGAGCACTTTGGAAAATACGGAAATACTGGGGATGATGATGATGAGGATGATGACGGTACACAAAGATGTAAAAGATGTAGAAAAGATCGTAAACGACGAAGAGGCCTCTACTTTAGATTCCACTGGTGGATTCCGTCGTGCTAGGGTTGGAAACCGTTGCGCGGTTATCGTAAAAAGTGGATTCATGATATACTGGGCTTTTTCTACCGCTTCACCAGATGGAAATGCGAGAATTGCAATTTTTTAACTTCATCCTCATTCTAGGGGGTCAATCAATGGAATTTTCATCAGCATTTCCATCGGTTCGTTTTATCTATCAAGTCTCTCAGGCGTATAAAAAATTTACTGTTCAATTTATCCCGAAATGTTTATGAAGAAAATTCACGAGATCAATTGAGGAAAATGTTTTGAGCTCATTAAAGAATTTGTGTATTAATTTTTAATCGAGGAATGGTATCAAGTGGGAAAGTAGAAGTGGAATTTCTGGTATTGGAGATCATTCTGGGGGATCGATAAATTGAATTTTAATGATGATTGCAGGAGGGCAATTATGGGATAATTAAATTGAAGTGCACAGCGTTCATCGATTTATTGGTATCGTTTTGAATTTTTAATTGAAGTCCTTTTTCGTTTTCGCACTGGAATATGATGTAATACCGTACAAAAATCGGAGTTCTACAGCTGTGGTGATAATTTTCTTATACTTTTCTTTACATTTCAAATAAAAATTGTTGACATTGTTCAATAAATTCCACTGATCCTCTTTTACCATCGAATTGATAACAAATAATTTTGCGGTTGATTAAAGAATAAATAAAACCCCTCCCATGAATAATTCAATGAGATAATGCTTTCAAGTCCCCAAAAAAATCTGAAATCGCTATATTCCATTAAAATAATCTACGCCATGAGCTTAATGCGAAAATCAAAATTTCATAGCTCTGGTTGAAATTTTTAATCCAATCCTTTCGGACGTCTAGGAACGGGTTCTATTAGTTATCTCAGAAGGACTCGCATAATCGAACTCGTTCGAGTCACGTAGGCATTCCCGGGGCATTAACGAGATACCAGATTTTTAAAAAAATTTAATACGAAAACTGAAATAAAAAAAAAATGAGAAAATGGCGCCTGGGTGCAGTACGCGGGCGTATCTCAGCCATGTTTAAGACGTACATCCAGAGAGACACGCGACTCGCGTATGTACACTTTATCAACGGGTTATACCATGAGGAATCGAGTATTTCGTTATACCATCGCCGTAGAAAACACACACGGGGCAATAGATTACAATTATACCGCAAGGCGGACAGCAACGCGGACGAGAGAAAACCAAATAGTTGGCGGGGGGAAGAGGGTGGAAAACGTGTTGAGACATGGGAATGTAACGTGGGAGTATTTTCAGGTATTTTCACTTTATCGTTTTTAATCATCAGGTGCACACTCGAAAAATTAACCCCGGATTTTCCGGTTTGAAAAAATTGAAAAATGGGAAAATTCCGACGAATTTCTCGATACAAAATTCACTGCTTGAGGATGCAGTCTATATTTATATTTCAAAAATCTTGGTACTGATCAATTAAATTAGCACCTGATGAATGATAGATGAGAACAAGCCGGATGTGTTTGGACTGCATGATCAAAGATTCAATGTTACGCAGAATTGAAAAAAAGACGAGTAAAGATCGTTAAGGGAACATTTTTTTCGTGTAGTCGTATTGTATCCTCGACCATTGAATTTCGCATTGACTCCCCTTTCCCATTCACATCTGGGAAAATTCCCGGACATTCTGATTAGTTCGATCGAGTATTAATTATGCGGCGATGGGACAACAATGCGCGACTGGAAATAATGCGAGAACCACCGGAAGACTTTTCAATTAAGATCATTAATGCCGATATTCCGGATGTGCAGTGTGTCTTGGACAATGTTTTTTTTTTTCACAAATGATTATTAGTTACAAGTACCCAGTGCCGGGGATAAATTGGATGCGTGGGCTCTGCTCTGATTTACAGGCCATCCCAGAGGTCGAATTCGTTGTCGGTAGAGGCGAAATTAAGTCATTTGAAGTCTATTTTATTACTCACATTGTCAACCTGCTCCTCATATTGCCTTATTGCCTTATTGTTCGTATATAAAACATGATTTACGATTTGACATTTGGATTTTTCTCGGGAGTAAATAGAGCACGTCGTGAGGAATTTCCGTGTTCATAAAGAGGAGCCGTCAGTGGTGCACATGTAGAATTTTTGCAAAGAGAAAAAAAAGAGACTTCTCATAAAATTAGAAAAGAGAATTCACAGAACTTTTATCGCGGAATTTTCCAGTGGTTGTTTGTAATTAAATTGGAAAAAATCTATAATTTTCTTAAATTGATCTCCATATTAAAATTATTGGAATATTATTTAAACAATAATATGATATAAAACTCCAAGAATTTCCAGTTTTAACCGAAAAAAATAGTCAGTGGATTTTTCAGGGAGTGAAAAATTATTTGAGCGTGTAATTTCAATTTTTTCCAAGAATCATGAGTTTTACCAGTACGCGGCATTATTTCTCGTTAAATCCTCGAGTGAATAGCGAAAATGTTTTATAAAATAGCGTGCAGCGACCGGAGAGAATGAGCAAATTCAGAAGACGAGAGTGCAACGCATATCTCTCGGATGGAATCGGCGAGGACACGCCTTCTTCGGGGATAACACGGAAAAGGAGAGGGTTGGAGGAATATGCCGAGTCACCTTTTTACCGGCGATATATTTCTCCCTGGGTACCGACTCGTTACAAATTCAGACCCTCACTAAATTCCACAAGGAGACCTTTTTTCCCATTTTATTTATTCGCTATTGATGCATTTCTTAAACAATAATAACCACAATAATAATATTTATCATTACCATCTATCCATTTATCACTTTAACTATGAATACCAATGTTTTCATAAGAATGAGATAATTAATATGTTGTAAATAAAAATACCGGATTACATATTATTTCATGGAGAAATCGACGTGGATGTCTCAATTTCCGCAATTAAGAAATAAAAACTGAAATTACCCAACGAATAATTTCCCCACAAATCATTACACACATGAAATTATCTCGATTCACACAATAAAACGAGAAAATCCCAGCAATTCACCTCAATCTGTCGCTCCCTGATAATGACAATATTCATTATCCAATGAGCATTAGATATTTACGATCATCGATAGATAAACCAGAAATAAATTGAAATGGGCGTGGTACAACTCCCACGGGAATTGAAATCATTGACACCGAGTTGTGTGTGAAAACTCGGAGTAATTGCACATCGCGGGAATAAGGTAAATACGGTAAAAGGATAAAACGTATGATTCAGCGAAATATCTCGTTCATCTGATTTCACCTGGGTTTCACGTGGAAAATCAGGCGCACCTGGGGATAGGTCTCTCAAATAACGTGACACACACATGTCGAGTACAAGTGGAGCAGGATGCAAATCTAACAGGCCCCTGTTAGAATAGGGGTTACATTCGCCTAGTGAATGAGCTATTGGTGAAATGAAAAGCCCGGGAGAGGAAAGATTTCGGTCTTTCTCGGTGATATCCGAGGGTGTGGCTGAGATATCGAGATTACGGTTCCAATGGGTTCCCTTGTTCGAGTTGTATTATCTCTGGGGTTTCATTTGTACGTTTCCTTCTTGGGATTCAACCGATGGGATGCCGGCCTCGGGCATGAAACACTTCGCCTCCTTCCTGGATTAACGGGACAGACCTCAGATGATACCTACACACCCACGAGACACTCGCCATCCGCGTGATCTACGAGTTCGAGTTATTTTTACGAATTAGCTGGTGACTATTGAACTTTAATCGGGCTCTCACGTGCAAGTTCAACATTATTACTCACACAGAGACAAATATTTGACAAAATTCTGTCTGAACTTTTCTTATCTTCTCTCTTATGTTGTGACCAATATATATAATATCGTGTTCGCTAATTTTTCTTTTTTTTCTTTTTAGAAATTGGAGAACTCTTTTCTGGCTGACAATTCGTGACATAAAAAATGCAGTCCACCAGAAAATATTTCTCAAGTTGCCAAACACTTCGACAACACGATAAACAAACAGCCAATCCTCCACCAATTAAATGAGAACTTAATGGTTCAATCACTTGGCAAACCGGTTGCGCAAGAGAAATGATAACTGACCGGCCCTGAAGATGATTTTATCACCGGCCAATGAAATGGGCGCCACCAAGTCCTCACAATTCACGATCATCATAGGAATGATCAGCATCTTGGAACGGTACCCTAGGGAGTTTAATCCTATCGAAAGATGCTGGGATACGATGGGCAACATCAAACGGCCACATTTAACCTTTTCCCCCGGGGCTACACTACATCCCATGATGGTTCAACCCCCGCTGGGAATTGGACTCGAGTTTTTAATATTTCATCAAAATGATCTGACCTCAGTGACGCAGAGATTCTCTTCATTATTATTTTGACACTCACCTGTGCCAATGAGAAAGGAAATTGTCGGCGGAATTCATCGACTCATTGTGTACAATTAATCGAATCGAATGAGATATCAATCTCATCGTCTTTAAAAATTCATGAATCAAAAATCATGATAAACAAAGGATTTCCTGTTATCATTGACCAATTTATTTGATTCTTATAATAATAACAAAATTAATGATTAGTTAATGATTAGAAACAAAATTTGTTACACAGAACTTTTGACGTCCAATGTTGAAGATTTTTTGATGATTACGTGCTGGAGTTGATTTGAATTAAAGTTATTAATAAAGAAGAAAAAATGATTGGAGGGAGTGCGGGGGAATAAAAGAGGTAATAAAAAATGAAATGAAACCGGTTAACGATAGCAAGTAAGGCAGGTCAACCCTCGGGTGTGTTCACCGCTCAAGTACGACCTTCGGCCTCTTTCATACCTTTCCTTCTACATCTTCATTTATTTTTTACTTAGTTTTCATTTATACTGAGCTAAGTACCGCTAGGAGTCACTGCCGAGACAGGAGAGAGCACCCAAATGGCATCGCTAGCCTACATACCTATGGGGCTTGGATTATCGCCGATCTACCAGGGAGAGAGGAGAGGGCACCTGGTGCATGGGATATGCATGTGGGACTACTGGGTTAGGCCCAAGTATTCGATCGTGAGAGGTGGGGTCGTCAGATAAGCACGATCCTCATTTTTATCATAAAAACTTGGCCAATTGGCTCAATTCACTGCAGATAACACACTTCGTTTTGAGGGAAAAATCATTTGTCTCAGGAAATCCTCACTGAAATAGAGAAACTGCTCGCCACCTCGATAAACTAAATAGAAATAAATTAAAAATAAATTGAAATACCCTCAAAACCAATACACTCCACAATTACGGAGCGCTAAAATAAATCTGACTATAAACTAATCTCGTAATCAGAGTTGTGACGTCAACCAATTTTTATGGAGCAAGTTGAGGGAAATTACCCAGGGCCCGAGCTTTGGGAGGCACAGACGAAATCGATTCTTTTTTTTTTGCGTTATTTACAGAGTGTTGAGAAATCCGTTGATTTAAAAAGTTTTCATCCCACGATTCTTCACAGGCGGGACACAGCGACTTTTGAATGGCAATTATCGTTTCACAAGGGGTATAAATTACGAGTTAAACCGGACCCTTCGTGTGTTCCCTCAGTCCCTGCGTTCCTTTTTTTTTTCCAAACTTTTTTCTTCTCATCTTATTCTGAAACTTACAAGGCGCTGGGTTGATGCTGCAAACCGGGAATGAGCTTCAAGACATTGAGCGCAGGTGATGGTGCAGGTGTTTCTCCTATGGATAACGCCCTTGCGCGTAACCGCAAGTGGTGAAAAGTTTTGGTTTCCTTCGTGTATCCGCGTGCGGTGGATGTCCCGGTGGATATCAGAAGGTGGAGATGGATTGAGACAATCTCGCTTTGTGTTTACTGCCAGGGAATCATGTCAATGGCACACTCTGATGACTTTGTAATCGACTCCGCGGTTTTCATTCGAAAAATTTTTGGTGATTGCGTTCTCAGGGTGCCAAAGGCATTTCGACCGATTTCAACTGTAAATTATACAGGGAATTGGCTCCGCCTTCTTGTAATTGTTACCTTTCAAATGCGCGAGTTTCGACGGGCTTTTGCCGAAAATTCAAACGTCAGGACCAACTCTAACTCTTTCACTATCACTTTTTTTGATTTACTTCGGATTGTTACTGATTAAAAATTGAAAATAAAAAATGAATTTTCTACTTCTTTAATTGTTTTTATTTTAAGCTATCATGCCTCATCAAATTCGCTGAAATTTCGATGTAGGAGTCGCTCGTTAAAAATTTGCGCCACGTGTAATGCGAAATGCAGAAAAAATTCCGACTTCCCCGAAAAAAAAAAAAAATCGTAACGAAGATAATTCAAGCCATTCCGTGAATATTTCTGCAACACTGAGTGTTTTCGAAAAAGGCTGTTACCGAAACATAGTAGGTTTATTCCCCTTTATCAGCGATGAAGCCCGTAAAATAATGACGCGACGATCATGTCCTCGTGAGTCGTTAACCGATTTAACGACTTCCCCCCACAATTACAATCAAAAAACGCCGTTGACCATAGATAATCCCCCAAGTACATCAAGACACATCTTCGGCGAGGGCGTACCAAAAAAAATAATCATCCTCACGCTGTAAATCATCGCGTTAAACATCATTCGCACGGGGGACTTGTCAGACAAAAAAATACCACTTGTTGAGAATCACATGGAAATCATGAAAATCACGCAATTACAAATTGACAAACCCAATAATTAATGAACTAAATAATATTAATAAATAAAATAAATATATTAATATGAATTAAAATTTGCAGTGAAATTTTTAAAAAGAAAATCGATTCAAATATTGCCAATGGATAACTCATTGGAAATCAATTATTTCCCACTACTATTAATCATTAAATTACAGATGAATAATTTATTATTGAAATCATGTAGTTTCCAACGGAATCACTGGATGTGAGTGATAAAAATGGATGAAATGAATGAGTAATGATGGAAATAATGTAAATGATTGCTCTAGTGAAAATGATTATTGGGGAATGGACTCTCGCTGAATGTTTGAAAAGGCGGAAGTATGAGGGAGGAGGTGCGAAGGCCGAGAAAAGTGCTACCGCAGATATTTTACGGGTGTATTTGCCTTGATCCACCGGGTGAATGAAGACTTGGGACTGGTGGGAGTCACGTAGAGCGTCATCGACCCGACCTGACCCCTTGCTAACAGCCACAGCGGCTTCCTCAGTCTTTCGGCCAAAACCAATCAACCAAAGCCTCCCGGAATGCGGCGTGGCTCTTTCAGTACACAACAACCGACTTCTTCCTCATTTCTGTTACCTTTCTCAATCTCCAACGTACTATCATCAACTTCCCCATTTGGATATCATCTGCTTTGATGGATTCATTAAATTAATGCATCCTCTTAAAAATTTTATAAAATTCCAGTCAGATACGCGTAGAAATACATTTTTTATTCAACTTATCCCGATGGCTTTAACCATTTTTTAATAAACAATCGAGTTGAAATTACATAACGATCGATGAACATTGCGAGAAAAATTGTCATCCTCCCGCTTATTAAAATTGGAATTTCGAATTAATGAACTTCTTACGAGTTAGATTCGCTGGAAATAAAAATTTCGTAGGGTTTCAATTATCTTCTATAGAATAATCACTGGGAAATTTGCGGTTGGCAATGACTTTCTTATCAAATGTCATTAAATTCATGATAAATTCCCTGCAATTAAAACAGCAGTTATTTTAACATCATTTCAATTTCACCCGAAAAATCGCAATTCAATGTCACATTCCCGACTGACTTGGGAAGTACTAGAATGCCCGATTTTTTCACCGATAATTTTAATGAAATAGTCTCGAATGTACCCAACGTAAAATCGAAAACGTCCAATTGAGAAATAATTGGTCTCATTAAGATGTCGGCTTGCTTTTAATGAAATTTTTCAGCATGACCACTGGGTCCAATGGGGAACAGTCACATAACGGAGTTGATGCTTTTCACTGGATACATACTCAACGGAGATTGCGTGTCATGCTTCATACCGAGGGGGGCAGGGCCGCGGATTCGCGTATCTTGGGGCGTCAATTAGTCGGACGACATCTGGGACGATAAATCCTCGCTCGAATTTACGATTGGCCCTCGTTTTTTCGACTGATCCGAGTGCCCAGGAAGATGGTAAGGAGGGAATTAAACGATAAAAGTAAAGAGGCAACGTTCAATGGGGGGAACTTTGACAAATCGAGAGGGTCTGGAGGTTCTCCAGTAGATCAGGGACAAAGAGTGGCAAGTTGGTTCGGTTGGGACAGTTTTCGGATCGATCGAATGTCAAGGGAGTCTGGGGGCTTAATTAATCGAATGACAATCCCGAGGGGCTGTTTCGAGGTTCGATTGAGGAACGGAAATGCCCTGACACTTGAATATTTCCAATGAAAATACGTGTGGTCCTGGATACCACCCAGAATCCATTGCCAATCAAAAAAGGTTCTTATTTCACTTGATTATAATATTCAGTGGTAATAAACCAAAATTAATGACCATGAGATTATTACTGTATACCTATATTATTTCTTTTATTTTATCTAGTATTATCTATTTTCATTCAGCAGGATTTTTATCTGAATTCTTTTGGTATAGATAATTTATTATGGATAAATAATGTATTAATGTATTAATGTTAATTCAAGACGGTTTATTATTGTAGGAATTAAATTTTATTTTAGTGTTTACTTCAAATAAAAATTGTTCGGTAGTGAAATGACTTTTAAACAAATATTACAAAATGGATTATTTTATTGAAATAAACCATTTTTATCTCTAGAAGTTAATGAAATTGGAGGAATTATGTGTTAATGAATGAAACCGTTAAGGAAATGACTTCTCACGTTGATTTTCTATTTGAAAACTTGAATTACCCTCGGAATGGCCAGTGGTAAAACTTCATGTGTGGATAAATGCGGATATTGATTGTGATTGTTGAGATTAATGGGCATCTGGAGGACTGAGACTACCCCATTGGCATGATGATTTATCGGAGAACCTGGACGAGCCAACGGCGAAGTCTCGACGCTCGACGCGTGTCAACGGTATCCACTCTTGAAGTTAACTCGATTTACTTTCGTTTCTCTCGTGACTATCGCGGATTTGTGGCTTAATGCAACACCAACAGGGTTACACCCAGAGGAAGTCATTTGTGACTGGAATAACTGGAAAAAAAATTGGCATTTCCGCGGGCGCGTAATGACGGGTCAAATCGTTAAATGATGAGAGTAATAAAGTTTTTTTAAACTTGCGGCGAATTTTTCGAAATTCGGTTAAATTTTTTTCTGCTCAGTTTGACCGCGGGAAGACTTTCTAATTATGCGCACGGATTTGCATGTGAATTCATTTTTTCATTCATTTATTCAGAAAAGTTCGTGTTATGGTGTTCCATTAGAGAAGTCCAATCGTTTAATTTACTTCACTTCATAACTTCGGGGAAGTTGCATGAGAAACGTGGGGGGGAAAAAAACGGTAAATACGGATTTAAGTTCCTCTTAAACTGGTGGATCCTTCGAAACCGCGAGGGATAAAAAATATTGAAGTGGCATGCAAAGAGGGGCAAAAAGGTGAAGCGGAATGCGCGAAGATGAAGTGGAAGAAAACGATTTTGGGTCCCTGATGGGGAAATTATTGAGTGTTTCTCGCTTTTTCAGAGAGTTAAAAAAAAATTCTAGTGCAGCGCCGACAAAATGGTGAAGTGGATTTTAAAATTTTTTTCGACAGGTATTTTATTTCATATTTCTCTCGAAATCAATGAATTTTTAGGTCAATCGATTGTCGTTTTTCTACTTCGCTATCGAATTTTTGTTGAAAATTTCTCCTCCCGAGATAATGATCTCGCTATTTTAATTGCAACCCGGAATTTCGAGCTCATCATCACGGTGCTCTTATCATTTTTTTGGGACTTTTGTGAGGAATGAAACAACCGCTAATGCAGTGCGATGATGTTGATAATGCATCGGAGAATCGTGACTCTTCAGGTTTTACGCACGGGTTGGTACGAACAATAATCCTCAATGCATCGGCATAATCCGGTATGAAAATATTGTGATTGGAGGAGGGGAACAGGATTAGCGGGTTCGAAGAGCGTGGGGGAAAGAATATTGATCAATATAACAAGAATATTACTAATAATTACTTAAATGTTACATTCGAGTTAAAAATTCTCTGACTCGACATCAGAGTTCAGAACACATTGTTATAAACTTTTTCTTCTTCTTCGTCTCTACTACTATTCTTCAATCGAGTGAATTCAGGATATTATATATTTATTATATATTATATATTATATTCTCATACTTCAGGACATTCGTCCAAAATATGGAAATTTTTTTTGAATCACCATTTTTTTTTTTCAGAATGAAAGTGTAGACATCATTTATTATTTAACATCATTTTCCAGACTGAAAATAAATTTAAACATTCACAATTCTGTAACGAAATGATAAACTAGGATAAGTGCGATTGTCTTGTACCCGTTTTTCCCCATTATCTCGGAATTGAAGGGACATAGAGAATTTTTCGTAGAAACACTTTTCATTGAAAAAGATGGGACCAACAAAAAAGGTATCCATGAAAATATCGTTATCTTCCATATATATTGAGATACTGCTTAAAAAATGATATCGCAAAGAATAATGGAGTTATCCTACTCCACCACATCGTAATAGAATAACCCCCGCAACAAGGCCCGAAATCAATTTGCGCAAATACCCGTTTAGACATCAAATCACCACGAAAATATCAAATCAAACATTCCCGCGATTTTCTCACCGTCTCTAGCTGGTGCACAAAGGCGTGGAATCGTATCGATTACCCCGAATCGTGACGCGGGGGCGAATGCAGTGAGATAAATTTTTCGCGGCACTGCTGTAGCTCACCCGGGGCACCACGATCCAGTGGAAATAAATTTCAATGAATAATCCCGCGAATCGACGTGAAAAAAAAAAAAGAAGAAATATCAAAATAAGGGGGGACACGCCGGAGAGAATAAAAATGGCAATAATAAAAATGAGGGGGGAACGAGGAGGTTGAATAAAGTGTTGTGAAGAGAAACGACAGAGATGCAAGTTTTATAAAATGTCTGGGTGACTGGTATGGGCGGGTTGCACATTCAGAGAGTCGAAGCCAGTAGCCCCAGGACATCACGAGTCCTCTTTCGTGTTGCTCCCACCGTTTTTCCCCCCGTTCTCTCACCCCCCGTCCGTCATCTCGTCCTCTCTTATTCTCTTTTATATTCTCCTCACCCTCATCCTCCCCATCGCCCCCTTGCCTTCCCCTTCCGTCCCCACCACCTTAACCCTTGACTCTTCCGCTGGTAATCATTGTCAGGAAGTCAACTGATTCCAAACCATGACAATACCTTTGATTTTACTTTTTATTGCAGCGCATAGTTGTTGCAGTTGATTAAATATACTGGAAATTAATTCAAAGCTGCTGGAGTGCACTGGAAAAATTGAAAGAAAATATTCCGAGCTTCAAGGAAAATATTCTGATCTTTTAAAATATGAATTTTGAATTGGAGAACTTGTCACATTGTTTTTGAAGTACTCAATGCGCAATCAATAATCAATATTCAATATTCTCAAAGCTTGAAAAATTGTTTTAAAAGTAAAGAGAATTGTTCGCAAAACGGTATTGTTCTTTCTACTAAATCTTCTCGATGTTAGAATAGCATTTATTGATACTATTGTGGAAGATGGTAAAAGGGAATGGGTGGATCCTATCCGTCTGCATCACGTTTGGACGTTGTCGATGATTATCAATCCGCTATGAAATTTTAGAATCGACAAAACGCATCAGAAGAACTATGGGGACGAAAAAATAAAAATGATGTTTATCCCCCGGGGCAATCCACTGGAATTCTCGAAGATGCCCTCTCGCACTGGGCAAGGGAGCCAGGTAGGGGATAGAAACGATAGCATCTGGTGAATCCCATGCGAATCGGACGATTCTGCGTCCGTTACAGCGGCAAAAGGAGGTTCCGACGGATATACCCGGGCAAACGGGCCTTTTATGCGCATCTTCGCCGACTTCAAAAGACCAGCGACTCACCTTCTCTGTCCTCATCTCTTTTACTCTGATAGGTATAACAGGAACGCAATATCCATCACTTATGATGTTTTTGCGTTATCCCCCACCTGCGGTCAAATGATCGACAGTTCCATGGTACATAATATTGTGCCTAGAACGTCTATTATTATTTGTGGAGATACTATAGGGGGCAAGGTATTTTATTCATAACCAAGGGGAGTGATAAACTCTGGTGGCGTGGAGCGATTAAGGCCACCGGAGTTGAAATGCGATCCCGCCGAAGAAGGTGGAGGACGACTCACACCCGCGCCATGTACACAACTGGCATTTCCTGGCTGGATTATAATCCCGAGATCTGACTTGTTTGCGGTCAGATATAACTCTGCGATCAACGGTAGTTTGCCTTCTGAAGTATTCACAACTATTTAAGAGACTCCGGGATTGTGCTATCATTTTTTGTTCGTCGAGTTCTCTCAAATATCGAGTTCCGTTTTACCGTCAGGTAAGGTGATCGGAATACTATACAAGTTCGAAGTTTCCATTTCCGGCACGCAGTGAAATATGTATTTCGAATTCGCGTAATTATATTCGTATCAAAATTTTAATCCACTTGTCAGAATATCGGAATATTGCTTCGGAGATGCCAATGATATTGGTCTCATTGCTCAGTACTTTCATCTCCAAATTCACAACAATAGAATATTCTTCTAGAATATTGAAATATTGTTCTCCCAATACAGAACATGAGAATATACTCTTGTTTAAATCTATAAAATTCGTTTTAAACATAAAAAAAATTCTTCCAAAACAACAGAACTTCGCTCGCAGAGTAAAAACTAAGGAGCTATTATTTTCAAGTTGATAAATTCCTCGGTAAAGTTCCGAACAATGTCGCGATCGCCGACTTCCCCGAACTTCGGAAAAACCTGAAAGACAAACGTACGACGAAAAAAAAAATAATGGCGTCGACGTGCCATAAGTTCACAAGGAAGAGGAGGTAAAACAGATAAACCACATGGTTAAAGCGTCTGGGGTGCACCGGAGAGGAGTCGAGAGTTGAGTTTTAATGAGCCACCGCGTGCACATACGGGTATTCCCCCGCAAATGCGATAGGATCAGTGTTATGCCCTTAACTTTGTTAGGGGCATTGTTATACCAAGTTTGCCCCGCCGCAAGGACGAATTATCCACGCCTTGCTCCTTTTTTTAGTCATCGTTAATCTTCCTATTCGCCTTTTTACCCTATCCCCGGAATAAAGCGAAAAAAAAAGACCAACGAAACACCTCTGTATTCTGCCCTTTTATTTTTCCGCGTTAATAACTATCTCTCCTCGACAACGACTATTGACCATTGATTTTAGAGTGTATAGGTATCCGGAATATGCGAAGAGAGTGGCTCGTTAAAGCTTTGAATTATCGAGTGAAAGAAGGTACGATAGGTAACGTCGTAATAAACATCTTCCTGGGTTGTATACAATTTTTCATTCGCTTCTCTTCATTTCCTTCACGTCTATCATTTTGTTTTTACATGCCAGTCGTATCTCCTTGATTATGTCTTCCAACATGTGGACAAAACAATTCGTCTCGTTACGAACAGAAAAACACGAAAGAGAAAAAAAATAGAAAATTGTTCGCGACCAATTGTAATTTCACCGCTCGTCACTCATCGCTCTCTACCTTTTTCACAATCTCAACCGGTCTTTTGTCTTTTCTATTGGCGAACAGTAGCAATATTGTCGACTACAGCAGCAGAAAACCACTTAAAGATGGAGAAGATTGTTTTTTAAATTAAAAAATCATCCCGTAAACAGTAGCGGGAATTATCTCAAGTCCCTGGACGTGGAAAAAAATAGAGAACAAAGGGAACACCGCGGGATAATTACCGAACGTCGCGAGAGAATATTTTACGATAAATAATGACGGCTCTGCATACCCAGAGAGCGTATGAAGAGATTGGACCCTTGAGGGGTTGCATGAACAGATGCTGCACAGTAGCCCTGTATGGAGAACTGCTCATCTCCCTCTATCCGTATTATCCTTATTATTCTAGGGAAGCCTTTGAGATCCTAGTATTAACGATTGTTTTATTCTCTCGTTAACTCGTTTATGGACCAGCTGGACGAGGAAAATTCCTGCGGAAGCTGTTTCACCTTCGATAGATCAAATTTGTATTTAGTTATTTTTTCCTTCAGACCACTTTAACATCATTCAAATCATTGACATTCCATTTTTTCCCCCAAGTATTTTATTATCAGTCGTTATTCTCCGAGATATCTACGAAATTATTGATTTATTGGGGAAAAAATTTATTTATTGACATATTTTTTCTAGCAGATTAAACTACCGTCGAAAAAGGTCATTCGATATTTTCTCTGAAAATCGATGGTTATTGCGATGAATCGATATTTAAAGAGACTGTAAAATTCCAGTTATCTGACTTTACGGTTTGGCTACTGAATTTTTCTCGAGTTGAAAGATTTTTCTTGGGAAAACGCCTACGCAGGACAGAGAATGTGTAATTCTCAATAAATCTCTTCGGATAAAAACTGAGAGGTCGTGAGATTCTGCCGATAAAGCATTAAACTAACGTTACCCGAAAACAAAACGTTATTACCCTCGAGGCATTCAACGACTTAGACAAAGTACTTCCGGAAGTGGTCAGTTTCCCTGTATTATTTTATATCCAATGCATATTCTGTGGCAACCAATAATTCTTTACATCTTCACTGAATTCGATCGGAATGATTCCACCGAGGTCGCGATTTATCGTACGGTCAAAATCTGCATAGGCGAGAGTCGTGAACCATTAAAACGTGGAGTGTCTGATTTTATGGTTATCCATAAACTATTTCCGCTTTTTTCCGGATTTTTTTGCTGCTGTCGGGATGTATGGAGGCCCAATAAAGTCGGGAAAGGGATGAACTCAGGTGTAAAAACACATGCCGAGGTGGAAAATTACCACAGGTGTACCATCTCCTGTGCCTTTGGTAATTTATTTAAATGTTCTGTTGCAGTTGCATCTCCATTCCCAATTTCATACATTTTAATTCAAAGCGAGATTATCCGATAAATTTTATTATTTGTTTAATGAATAGTTCGCGGAATTTATAAATCGGAAAATTAATGAATTTTTTTTTTATTATTTTGCGAAAGTTAATGAGTACTGAACAATTAAATTCTAATTTTCCAGAAATTTGAAATAAATAATTGTGTTGTGAATATGTGTTTTCTGGAGAAAATTAATACAAGCGAATCCTCGTTTTTGCGCCGTTAAGAACCGGGACTTTACATGAAATTTCATAGACAATTCTATGCGTCAAAGAAATTCCTATCAACTATTTTATAGATGTATAAATTTTATTTATTGATGCTACTTTAATAGTTTCATATTTTCCACAATTTTATATTTTTCTCCTTAGATTGTATGGAACCTTTTTTTTGAAAAAAGTGAATTTAGCATTTTTAAACTCGTATAATTATATAATCGGCCATTTAATGGCAGTTTCTCGCTCAAAATGTCCTCGAGGGTAATAATCGGCGGTGTAATTTTTTACTGCGAATTCCGCATCGAGAGGGAAGACTATCATAAAACAATAAACCCTTGGATTACCTCACATGAGATCGTAGAGGGCACAATAACCCTCTGATGGAGATTGACATATAAAGGAAAACATAAGCAGCGTTGGTACTTGACGTTTATACACGTTAACTCCCACTTGAAGTCAACGTCCTACACCGATGAAATCTTATCCTAAAATCTTTAAGAGTAGAGGAGACTGACTCTGGGCGTCGTCCCCCCTATATTTTTACATCTGTCCCTTGTACCCTTTATCGCCCCTTCCGCTTTACGAGTCTCTCATGTCGTAAATTCGATCGCGAGAATCGCGATGATAAAACAAAAGGATTCGCGGAGACAACGGCCCAGTAACTGTAGGAATCGCGCGAAAATTATTGAAATTTACAAAAGAAAAGAAATTTTTCCTAATTTTGAATTATCAGTAAAAAAAAAGGTTAAATGCATGTGAATTAAGGATTGAAAAAAAATGAAAGATGGACGATCTCTTTTGAAATTGAAAATATAGTTTTTTAAGGGTGAAGTTGTGGAAGTCATTGGACATGACGAATAAAATTTTGAAAGTTTATGAAATCGGAAGAACTATGAAAATTGTTTCGGAACTAGATTCCACCTAGAACCTTCTGTCACTCAATCGAATAAATCGCCCGGCATTATTAAATTGCGGCGAGTGGTGATATTTGAGGGCGATCATGCGTCGAATTGCGAGTCAATGAGCGAGAAAATAGCGGCCACAGGGAGAGCTGAAGGCTTTTGGGTGGCCCTTGGTGTAAAAAAAAAACGATGAATGTAACTGCGAAACAAAGAAACGGAAGCTGCAAATGTTGAGAGCAAGAGATGTAATAAAAAATGGGGGGAAAATGGAGGTGTTGGGTGAGCGAGAGGGGGGAGGGGAAGGGAAATGGAAACCGCAGTTGGGCGTGAAAGGTGAGAAACCGATCTGCATAAGAAATCGCACTGCGAACTCGAGAGAACTCGATACATCGAATCGGGCGTCTTCCAGAATCCATTTCTAAGGCGTCGTTTCGCGTGATTTATGGATCCTGGGGGGAGAGGGGGAGTGTAATAGGTAAGAAAAAAGTAGTTAAATTGTATTGAGACGAGAGGAGTGAGGGACAGGCGATTGAGTGCCGACGTAACGAGAGGCCCTTCGTCATTAGGATGCAGACGAGCGCTCGTTTTCCATCGCTCAGTTAATTTGCAGTTAAACGGAATTACGCGGGGGTGACGGAGAGGAGGAGATAAATCCAATCGAAGGCAGTGGGATTTTTGGAAAACAAACCAGGCAATTGCGGATGCGTACCTTCATGCATTATTTAATTCGCAAATTTGTTGACAAACGCTTAAGGCTGCGCACCTTTTTTGGGGTTCGTTCGAGGCTGCGGAATTCGACTCGTTTGCATTACAAAATGCGAATCGAGTTTATGCGATTTTCTTGTCGGCCAAGATCTTATCCGAGATATGAACGGTTTTGGAGGGGGTTGCGGGGGTTTTTTAATTTTTTGGGGGCGGAGAAAGCCTTTTGCAAGCGTAGCAAGTGGATTTTTTTATATTCGAGAATTCTGTGTGCTGGTAAAAATTTTCTTAACTGTACTGCAGAAAAATAATAATTTTCTTCAGAGTAATTCCCGCAACAAGACGTGTCTGACACGTCAGTCTGAGATTTACTCGGTACAAGTTCAGGATTCCCCACGCCTACGTATTCTCTACGATAAATCCTCTATGGGATGAATCCCTCAACCCGAGTATTAGCTGACGTCATGATGCAGCAGGCCTTGCACTTGGTCTCCAATTGTTCGATGTATTATTCCCGAGAGTAAGAACGAGAGACAATGGGGGAATTGTCCGGGCAATAACGTTCATTGTGCTCTGGTCAAAGCATCTTACCCATTGAAATTAATATTTTTTACGCACTCAGAGGAATTTTCTTACGGACGAGAAAGCTGCAACGAGTTGATTTGAATATTCTACGCTACATAACTACCCATATGGGGATAAATTTGACGTTAGGTTATCCTTACATATAAAAAACGCCTGTTTAGAAAATAATAATAATAATAATATTTTTGTATTAAACGGTCTTATAGAGCAGGGTTAAAATTTCATTAAAATTCCAGCCATAAAGTCATGAATATCCAATTATATCGGGTGGAATTAAATTTCAATTTAAAACGATCTCAAAATTTCTTATTAATTTTGACAATTCCAAAAATATTCAATTGTTAAAAATTTCACGTTTTTTTAATTTGAAATTGCATATATAAGCTTTCAACAGTATAACAAAATTTTATTATAAATTTTTTCCGGGCAGAGGAGTCAGCAGAATCTATTGAATAACTAATTTCTGTCAGAGTGAACGAAAAAATTATTTGTCACGCTATGTTATGGGTTTTAAAATGGACTAGAGAGTTTTGCTTGGATCAGGAAAATGGTGTGTCAAGAGGATTTTCTATTTTCCCGAGTGCAGGCGGCATCGTCTGACGATGGCTGGAATAGGGAAGGCCTGGACAGATTGGCGAGTATCTTTAACGGGTTGAGGCATTTTGCCTTCACTAGGATGCCTGTCTCCCACTGTACTCAGTAAACTGTGGCGGTAAAAGGGAAAAGAGAGATCTAGGTGTTAGTTCTTTTACCCATTGAAATAGGTTTACCAAATGGCAGTGGTATGGTATCGATATGGGGGCCTCTGGGAGGCGGGAGCCTTCCTTCGTGGGTTTAACGAGGCAAACTCGTGGAGAAATAGAAGGGGCCTTTTATCGTGGGGAACACACGAGAAAGTCTCAGACGCGCCTTTAGATAAAACCGTTTGCTTCATTTGACTCACTCAATTCAACGGATTGTTTATGATTTTATGGCGAATTTAATGATCAATTAGACAAAAACTTGACCACTTCTTTCATGCTCTACGAATAATTACTATTTACGCGTAAAAATTCGTTACACATGAGAGATTTTGGATAATTTGATAGATTGTTTATTCAAATCAAATAGATTTTCATTTTATCAACGTTTATTACTGAAATCGTGAAATTCTTTGCTTGTAGTGAATAAATGAAAATTATTATGTTATTATATCGAATGATTGTTATTATGACTGTTATGTAATAATATTTTAATTGAAGGATAGCAATTAGTCTTGGATTTAAATATATAGTTCTTGAGAGGGTAAATGAAAAAATGACAAATTTCCATTTGATTCGTATAAATGATGTTTCTGGCGAGGAAGAGAGTGAAATGGAAATTTTTTATTTGAGCGATTCACATCGCGAAATGTGAGAGGCGTCCATCGGGCACAAAGGCTTATCTCGGCCATTTCGAGTGCCTCCACTTTGCCGAGTTCATCCGCTTGTTCTTAGTGTTTCTTCTTGAGAAGAGTTGAACTCGCTAAGAGCTTCGGGGAAAATTATGTCTCTCATCACAGGTGGAGATTTTACGAAACTCCTTTTTCACCTCTTGGTTTTACTCGCGTCTCCATCCCAACGCTCTTTACATAAATCAAATCAAACTTCGCTGAATTTTCAGTATTTACCATAATTTTTCAATAACACAATGCAAATAATTTTTATCTTAATTATTTGGTGATAGAACATTCAAGTTTTTTACTGAAAAATTGTGATTTTTTGTGTAACTTTTTGACATTTGACATTTTGATTGAGTGTTATTATTATCTTGCGATATTTTAAACTGTTTTATTTTTGCAGAGTGTTATTTATGTTGTGGTGTTTTTTTGTGAAAGATCATTATTGTGTGCTATTTAGAGCGGCGATTCAATCACGAGAAGTAATTTTTTATCTCAGTGCAGTTGAGCAGTTCTAAAATTGAGCGCTGAAGACTGCTTCCGGCACGCTATACTAAATTCTAGTCTAGTTTAAAATGTATATAATAGATCTCCATAATTTTTCGAGAGCGAATCAAGCATTGAATTCAGGTCAAGACGGAGGTGAAATGGCTATGAGTTTTGTAGGGGGATGGGGGAGGCTCTCAACCATAGCACGCGTGTTCCTTTATCATTACGCAGCGGTGCTTGGTCCCCTGTTGGGGTGGGTGACGCGCCCCCCTGTGACCGGCGAAATTGGTCGTCATGCCGGTTCTTAAGATTCCGAGACGTGACGACCGAGGTTAGCCGGCGACTCGATCCTCGTTAACCACTCCCGACCAATCCAATTTCGGCTTTTGTCTCGCGTGTCCAGCGAAACTATAACACGACGCATAAATAAAAATCGGCCGAAATCGGAGAATTTCGACTGTCGATTCGAAAGCTATTCTGAATCATCACCGACGGTTTCAATTAATCATTATCTGCCTGATGAATGTGAGGAGATCACGCATCGCAGGGTTTAGTAAATAAAAAGTGATGTATGAGTTCAAGTCTAAGATTCAGTTGAGACATCTCGAAAAATTGACTTGAATCAAGTTGAAGAATTAACTTGAATAATCTTGTGGTCAAATTCAGGTCTCATTCAAAGAAAGAAAAATGTTGAGAAAAATTCATAGAAACCGTTGAAATCCCCAGAAAAAAATTTCTATTCCACTCACGCGTCCTTCCTCCCAAAAAAATCTCATCTAAGATGATAATGATCGTCGAAACTAGACGAGAAAAAATAAAATCGTCACGTAATCGGTAGAAAAACCGGGCGTCGTGAAACGTGCCCTGACGTCCCGTCCATTTTATGGACTTTTTTTTTAAAGAAAATTCATCGCAATCGGCGGCATCTGAACCAATTTAACTTGCCTTGAGAAATCTTCTAGTGTTTTTTTTTCTCAATCTTTTTTCCCTCTCCTCACCCCTTTTTTTTGTTTTTTACGCGGCGATGACATCGCGTTGTGGCCCCTACGATGAAGCATAAACGAGGGAGAGAGATGAACTGGGGACACGCAAGAAGATGAAGGGACGGTGAAAGAGAGTTGCAAGCACACACAGATTCGAGATAAAATGTCCGAACGAGGGTAAAGAAGTCCGTCGCAGGCGTGTACCAAGTGCCGATATAATCTTCAAGTTTCTTCCTCCACAAAATTCAACATTTTTCCAACTGACATTCTTCTTTTTCCCCGTTTTATTTATTTTTATTGGCTACGTGACTTAAACACGCCGAGTGTTTTGCTACAAATTCATTAAAACTTAATTACATCAATTTCACTACACGGAGAAAAATTTTCAATTTGTAAAATTGCCCTGACGTTTTTAGCAAATTCTTGTTCTCCTATTCAAGTCAAAAGTGTAATGGCAATTTTTGAAATTTAATAACTTTGATGATAAAATGTGTAATATAAAAAAATTATCTGTTTGTATCTTGAAGAGAATATGCACTAGGATTTTTATAAAATAGATAAAATTCATGTCGGTGTAATTGAATTTATTCAAAGGCTGAATAGAAATTGATCTTCCTAGACTCGAATAATTAACAATGACCCCCGCAATTAGTCACAGGAGTCCTTAAAAAGAGGAGTATCTTCAGAATTGTATAGGACCTTTTCGAATTGTCTCGTTGGAATTACAAAGGGGTTTGAGTTCCTTCGAAAGCCAGGAGAATAAAATTTCTATGGGCGAAATACATTTCATCTCTTGTCGGAGGGCGCAGGCAATTTTTGGAGGGACAAAACACGTCAATTCTCCTCACCCCTATTTCTCATTTCAACGAATTTATGATCTCGTTCCGAAGATCTCTTGCATATTTTCTGTCCGCTATTTCCTTTCACTTCCCGATCGTTTTTTATGCACTGACGAAAGTTCTGAGTCCACGGAGTGATTTAGGGATATCCGAGTACATTTTTTGCTCAGTGGTATTGGCTGTTGGTTTTTAGTATCGAATTTGTCAATTAAATTACCGCCAAACCCCTTTGCAAAATTTTTTATTGTGCGCAAATTGTTTGAACTCTCGCGCATCTGTTACCATTTTGAAGTTAACTCGTACACTGCTTCTAAATATCGATAGATCTCAAAAACTATTAAGTTTACACGAAAATGTGAAATGAGCTTTTCTGTTGAAAATTTGATCAGCTACAAAAAAGTTATTTAATGTTTCCGGCTTAAATCGATAGTTCTCAAGAGACATCGACTACAATGATAATTATTCCAAAGGAACTCGAATAAACAAAAATCGAATGTGCTTAGCGTTATTGCAATATTATTTTCCAAAAATTATTAATAGAAAATATCTTGAGAGATTGATAGGACATATTCGTAATTCAAATTATTCTCCTCAGTCTTCCAACCATTAATCAATAATTCTCTTTGTTTTTCCCTCAGAACGAATCGATTTGCAATTGCCGAGATTTAACCGAAGAAAAATATGGGTAGGTTGAGGGGACGGGGGAGAGGAAATCGACAAGAAGATCGGTGAAATCGTGCACTTGGCGAATCGATGGCAGCAATTTTGCGAGCGTGCGTTTATCGCGTTTAATGCTCCATTTGTTTCGCCGCAGGGCACCCCACCATCGTCATCACTCTCCGTACCCAGTATTTCTTATTTTTCCGTTAAACGCTGATATAAAATACAATTCGACAAAAAAATTATAATCGAACCAGTGGAAATCAATTCCGACGAACACCGCAATTATTGTACCCTCAATTTTTATCTCACGAAAAATGATTTATTCGAATCAAACAAAGTTTTTATTCAAATTGAAAATAATATTTCATTTGTTACCCATAAATGGTCATTTAATTCTAATAATATATAAATTATGGAAAGTGACGATACAAAAGTAATAAAGTAAAAATAGAAATAAATATATGATTTTAGGAAATGTTTTGAGAGAAATGAAAGAAAATTTAATTTCAAAGTCTGAGATTTTGTTTTTTTTTTCCAATAGATCATTTTTCCGCGTGAAGTTTTTCACGGGCGATTATTGATTCTCATTCATCAGGGATCGATAATCCGACAATTAAGGGGCCACCCCTGGAGGAGGGGGTCGAGAGTCAGGCGCTTCCTGACGGGAGTTATCAGATCTGTGCGGTTGTCATCTCGCCAAGAATTTACCGTCGAGGGTGACCCGGAGATTCACGCAAACGCGTGCGAGACGCTATCGTTCCCGGAACATCTTGCCGCAATCCTTGCGACTTTTCACGCGTCACGAGAATTACGCGAGTTTATTTTTCGTGGATTTATTATTCTCTCGCTATCACCTCTTACTTCATCGCATCACGGCCGAGTGAAATGGAGGAGGGAGACAAATATTTCTTGCATTCTCGAGAGAAACGAGTAAAAAACCGACATTTTCACCTTTTTATCGCAGCTTGACAAAAAATCGGAGTGCATCTCAGAAAGTATGAAAAATAGCGAAATCTTTTAAGGAGATTTTTTCTAGATCTTGGTTCGCTCTACAAAAACGATTCCTACATGAATTCCACTAGATCTTATAGATTTCGAGATATTTGGCAAAAACCAGACAAAATCGGGGTGTCTGATTTGACGCTCATATTTAAGTGGACTTTTGATTTTTTTTAACTTTCGAAATTGGAAAAATAGCGAAATTTCGTTAGGAACTTATTTGTAGATCTTAGTCCGCTTTACAAAAATGGTCTTTACAAAAATTTCACTAAGTCTCTCAGATTGCGCGATATCTGGCAAAAAGCCGTTGAAGAAAATCGAGTTGCATTGTTTTGATGCTCGCGTCCAAGTAGATTTGGAAAAAAAACTGTTTAAATAATGTTATACTGTAGTGTGGACTTACCTGGCATGCAGACACATCGAAAGGTCCCCGGATCATCGAGACAGGATCCATCATTCTGACAGGGATGACTCTCGCACTCGTTGACATTAGTCTCACACCTCGGTCCAGTGAACCCTTGCGTACAATTGCAAGCGAAAGACCCAGGGGTATTGACGCAAATTCCATCGTGCTCACAAGGCGACCCTGCGAATCATAAAAACAGTCATGAAATCCATGGAAAAAAAAAGGCCCGCAAAATTAAAGGGAACTTTCTCGCAAAGGCATAAAACCCAACGACCCGTTCCCCATTATTTTTAGTCTCAAAACGCACGTGAATGTAATTGAATTCAATCGAATGGGAAAGTCTCGGGACTGCACTGTTATGGGAAGTATAATATAGGAGTGAGATCGTTGGAGGCTGCAGTCGAGTGATAATTAAAAGGGGAATGGACGCGCGCCGCATGATTAATGCATTCGAGTTGTGGGCATTGAGGGCTGTAGAAGGAAGAAGAAACTCTTGGGCTGTTTAAAGAACTCTCCGATATAAATTTATTCAGCAGAACGTAATTGCCTGGCTTTTCAATGCCCCTCTAATACTCAAGGAGATAATACAGGTCATGAAGCATATTTTCTTCTATTTTTCATTCATCACTCATTTTTGCACTGCACAATTGCATAATGGTAATATGACCATTTTTTTCCACCTGTAATTTAGATCACCTTCTATTTATTTATTAAATTACTATCCTCGTATTTAGTTTGAAAAAAAAACAAGGAAATGCATTTCATTCGATCTAACTGCAAAGGCAAATAAAAAAGAACCATCAAAGAAATTAATATAATATAATGTAGGATTGAAAAATGGAATGAATGTATTTTGCTTGCATTCACAAGCTGAAGCAGAAAAAAGCTGCAGAAGAAACTGAGGAAATCACTACCGATATATCGCGTGCATAAGTTTTTTGACATTCTAATCACTAGATCCACATGTTCCCGGAAAAGTGGCCAGCCCCATTGGAATAGAGGAATTAATTTAATTGGTGACAGGATGATTGGTTCGTTAGACGCCTTAGTCAGCGTTGAGGAGATAGATTTGATGGAATTAAATGAAATGGTAATAAAAAAAGAAAAAGGGGAGCACGAAATAATTCCAGGTAAATCGAAGTGAGTCGAAGCGTGATCGGGATCTCAAATCGAACGGAATCCAGGGTGCGATTACGTTCTTACCGTAGATGGACACCACGTAGCAAGAATCGATCGGCATCATACGTATGAAACAAGGTGAAACCCCGCAAGGGACACGCGATGCAACGAGAAATTTCACAGGAGGTTTATATGGGTGCACCTGCCGTCAATTATCCCATATTTATCGACTTTTCCAGGGTCTCTATGCACAACAGACGAGAAAAAAAAAAGATTTTTTTCTCGTTTGGATGGCAAGTGACGGCTTTTATTCAATAATCGAGAGACTAATTTTGAAGGAGAGAATCACAAGCCGATTTAGCTAAAACTTTTCCGGGAATATCTTTGAATCTGTACAAGATAGCGATTTTTTTGAGTAAACCTTTTCGGCAGATATTTTTTCGTTCTCCAAAAAAGGTTCTACGAAAATTTCATCATCTCTGGGAGATTCCAAGTTATATTCAACGAAATTCGCGGAGGGTAAAAAGTAGATAAAGTTTTCGAGTAATATCTCTCAATTTAATAGAGACATGAAAAATTTGTAGACACCTTTTTTTCAGTGCTTATTCCACTCTATAAAAGTGATGAAATTGAAAAATTCGGTATCTTTCAAAGATTCGAAGATATTCTTCGAAAATTCAATTTGTTACTCTTTATTACCTCCTCGTTGGTAAATTTGATACCGTCTCCCCGTGATTACTTCCCTTTGCGCTCTAATTAAATTAGAATTAATTGAATATCTTGTTGAAGGCATTACTCCGTCAGATCAATGCCATAACTCATCCACGGGGAAAACAAAATTCCTCATATTCCGCTCAAATTGAATATGAGACAAGAAGCAGATTGAATGCTGCAGGTCTGTTGGCTTGATCGCGGTGGGTTTAATTGAGATTAATAGAAATTAAAGAGGGTGGATGATGCAACGGATTTAATTACGGGAGTAGGCTTATCACGGAAAAAGTAAGGCGCATTTGTCAGGACTTGACTTCCTCATGTCCCGGACTAAAACGTTCTTTCGAGGGGGATGGAATACCGCACTCGTGTAATTCCCCATCCCAGTTTTTCCATTGTAATTGCCGCCGTGTCTCATACATTGGAGTACCCGCAAGAAGGACATTGTTCGGTTGTGTTAACAGAGGCCCGACACTCAAAGGTGAATCAAGTGAATGATTTAGAAACATCCAAGCATCTCGGCGCATTTTTTATTCACATTTTTCTAAATTTTTTTCTTATTAATTAAAAAAAAATTGAATTCTCCGTTTGACTGAACTGAATTGGATTCGAATAATCCATAGGAGTTCTTATGAAAAGGAAAATGATTTACTTATAAAAATGACGAGTGATATGTGTTGGTATTTTGAATTTTTTGAGAGAAGTTATTAAATTTATTGGAACGGAAGTAAAAATCGATCGTTGACGTGATCGAGTCCCGCGTATGATCGATCGATTAATACCCCGTGTTTCGCATTCAGAGGTAAATTGCCAACACATCACCTTTCCTCCCCCCAGAATTTTCATCTCCCGTGGATTCTGCTCACAATATCCAGGAGGAACTTAATCCACCAGAAAATACGCAATCTAGATAATAACAGAGTCGACGGGCACGGCCGAGAGGTCATTACATAGTTATTTAATTTAAAATAACGTTTTAGCGTTTAATTAGATTCGTCCGTGCGCTACATAAGTGCAGGGGCCATCGCACGGCCCCCGATATTTATTTATTTTTTTCAAATTTTCCGCAAAAAATAATCATTTCCGTTAGATATTCTCGAGAACTGAACCCATCAAATTCATTTCAGAAGAAAAACTTTTTGTTCATCCGAATTTTCCTCCCGGAAAAGAGAAATTTTCTCACGACAATTTACGAAAAAATCGGTGAAATTGAATTGTCCGGAATTTTCCAACTTCGAAGTAGATTGATTTTGTTCGCTTTAAATTTCTGAGGAAAAATCATTTCCAATGAAAATTCCTAGAGAAATCGATTGGATGGAATTTGAGGATTTATTAATAAACGGATGTTGTTCACCCGAGAATATTATTCTTGTCATCTGGATGAAATGTCTTGCTTCTGGTAGTCCGGGGGATTTTCGTGCATAAAGCAGGTACAAAAACACCCCCAGGTAGTCCCAAGGGCCTCCAGGAGTATCGGCTTACTTCTTGCACACCCGCGACGTTGCCGAATTTCTACCCAACAATCGACATCTCCACCTCCCCCTTCACCCCCTATCCCATCCTCTTGGTCACCAGCACTTTGTGCTCTTCCAACAGGTAGTAGCACCAGCTACGAAATCCGCGTTTTATGGCCCAAAATCCCCCGATCCGTGTTCAAATTTCGTTAGTTTTTATATTCTCTTTTGTTGCGATATGTTGCTGACCCAGTATCCCTGATATTTCTTGCTGTGGGGTAGGATATTTCGGCGTAACTCGACGCCCGGACGCCCTCAGCGGTTCTTCAGTGACAAAGACAGAGGAAAAAGCTGTTCAACCCAGAGAGGCTTCCTGGAAATCTTATTAATTCATAAATCCGGATCCTCTGGTTTACGAAAGTCCGCGGAATTTTTTGGATGACAACAAAAATACCAACTACTTTCGATTTTTCAACGAATAGATATCTGATTTTCTTCATTCATCACACGAATTCAATACGAAATCTGTTACAATCGAAATAAACTATCTATTCTTCTCCGAAGCAAAAACAATCCTAAAAATCGAAATTTACTTTTCCAAGCAATTTCTTAACAACTTTCAAGTATTCTTTGAAAGCCTGAAACTTTTGTTGTAGATAATCAAAAAATAGCGTTAATACTCGAAAATTTTAGAATGAAGCTAAACTTTTTTTTTTTCTCTCTCTCCGTATTCGTGATTTACCCGAAACATGCACTTTATTATAACTACACTCCGAACAAATAATGACCACTAGACACGGAAACCCTCAAAAATTCCAGAGTACGACGTGATAACCCAGAATGAGCGATACCCGTAATAGATAATTACATCAGCCCGTTAATAACCTCAAGCCGATGTCCCGTGAGGCTCCTTACGATGTTCTTTGCACCATATATTTTCCCATTGGATCCTGAACTTCTATATCTAGCCGATGGGATCTCCCCCAGAGGCGTAACGCGGTGGTTCTCCGTGAAGATAAATAATCCCGAATGATTCATAAATAAACTAAAACAGGGTAAAAACTCGGCGGCTCGCCATACATAAAGCGTAATTAAACCCTTAAAATGAAATGATGCGGATGATTCCGTGGAGCGGCGATTCCCCGGGGTCCTTTGGAATGAAAAAATAAAAAATTCACCAGATGATGCGTAGGATCTTCCCCGAGGCACTTTAACCTCCTTTGCCTACAGTTTCATCCGCTGAGGTAAATAATGATGAAGTAGGATGATGCTTGAAAAGATTTAACCAGTCGTCTCTTCCGAGTAATGCGCTTATAATTACACTCCTCGTATCCTGGACCTGACACTCGATCCTGGAGTGGATGTGAAAGAGGTCCAGGGGAATATAGAAACGCAGGAGAAACGAGAGAAAGAAAATGAGAGAGAGGAAGAGAAAAAAAACGCGAATTCTTTCTGCGTATGCACGTGTGTGGGACAGTCAAGTAGTCACGATTGCTGGGATGAGTAGAATCGAGACAAGTCCACTGAGTGGACAGCACACATTGATCGGTAGACAATTAGTCTTAATCGAGGAGTCAGAGTCAATTGACTTCGGCCGAAATTTCATTCCAATGATACTCGATCCTACTGCAGGGTTGATGACTCGAGTGAGTCGGACCGATTTACAATGAGAGCGAAAAAAAAACTCTGATAAAGGAGATCTAGTATATATGTAGAAGAAAATATTCACTTATCAACTCGGGAAATAGTGAGATTATGATAATTGTGGAGCCTAACACCACAACACCCAGGAGTTCTTGGGATTTCTTGTAGATCAAGCCCATGAGACTGTACGAGATTTATTTTTCCCATTTTTATAAGATTTTATATGATTAGATTAGAAAAAAAAACTTTGTCTTCCAAAAATTGGAAATGAAACCCGTAGGCCTACGCCAAAAAAAAACTTTCCTCGTGATATTTGCAACATGATCTACCTTGCAAAAAAATTAAAATTAACACTCGGTTAGCTAGATGCGATTGCAAAGAATGAAATTTCGATTCGATTGCAAGGAAATAAATCATTTGCAGCTCACTACACACACCTCATACCCTAGTGAATACGAAATTCTCACTGTCCGAACGAATCGTGTTCAATAAATTGACTAATCATACGATTCAATACGTCTCGGTCTCACTGACAATCAAATAAAAGCCAACAGGTTTAGGTCCCGTACAAATTCCCTCATACGATTTAATCTAGCCAGATGCATTGGAAGTCACCCCTGAATCAAGACGATTCAAAGCGAGCAATCGTCTCCGTACAGGATCAAAAAGAGACTTAAAACCGTCTCGTTGCGAGTGTGTTGCCAAGATCGTTATTATCATCGACTAGTAATCTCCCCAGGACAGGGTCTGCACTCCCCGCAGGGCATAAGTCTTGCTGTGCACTTAAAAACCCATTTCCCCCTTTTTCCATTCTGATTGAACTTCTGTCACTGGTGTTTCCAACCAGTGACTCGAGCTGTCACTGATCGTATATTAATTGCCGTGCCCCGTTAATTATCAGGAGAATCAATAGAAAATCCCGACGACAGGCTACCGATAAAATTCCCTGGCAAACCCCACCATAAACGTGCAATCACCCTGATTTATCTAATCGTTGGCCTATCGAGGGCAAATATTAATGACTGAAGCTGTTTTGAATCGAATGACAGATAGATCTCGGGCTTTTTCTCCCCCTGGAATGCTCGATCCTATTAAACTACACGAGAAAAAAAAACCGAGCAAGAAATAAAATACAGAATAAAAAAAAAGGACGGACAAGAGAAAGAAGGCAAGCGCCTTAAGAACTCTATACAAGATGTGCCAAGGGAGCGGCCAGTAAAATCGTTCTAAGTAAATCCCTTTCATTTGCGGCGCTCGATAATAAATAAGGCGAGCCAACTCGCTGTTCCTCTAGTGTACAGACCTGGCAACTCGGTTAATGCGTTTCCTCCCAGACAAAGACACTTCATTAATAATCAGAAGCACTTCTTTTGTGTCTCATCTTACATTCACTCCTATGCCCGCTGTCCTTCTATTCCCCCAAGAGGTTCATCTTCTGAGATTACCTCCACTACACTATGAGAAAAAACTACTTTTCATAAAGAGGATTTACTAGAAACAAGAAAATGGTCTCCTGTCAATTTTGAAAATTCTGAATTTGATTCCTATTGAATCCCTACAATAAAAAACATTTTCCCTCCAAATTCCTTCGTATTGATCATTAGTAATAATTTCTTTGATGTGATTTTTTCTACATTTTCCTCAATTTTTCTGATGAATGAAAGAATAAAAAAATATTCCTCATGATCCTATCAATCATCCATGTCATGTTAATCAGACAATCAATTTTCCAGTTATTATTGTAAGATGCCATCTAATTTGATTGATTAGAAGATTATTTAGTTGCTTGAACGAGTCACTCAATCTCCCATCGATTCCGTAAAATTAATGAGAATAACGACTGCATGCGTGTATAATTTTTCGTTAAACCGTTTAGTCAACAATTAATTCTCCAGGTTTATGGAGCTGGCTCGTAAATAACTCTGTGTATGGATTTAATTTATGATCCTTACCTTGTTCGCACTCATCAATGTCCTCAGAGCAGTCGAGGCCCTTGTAGCCGCTGGCACAGGAGCACGTGAATGATCCGTTTATGGGACTGGTGTCGCATATTGCACCCTGATGACACGGATTCGACGTGCAAGCGTCATCCAAATGGCAGAGAAGACCTGAGAACAAGAGAATTCACCAAAACATGAATGACAAAACCTCTCATCTCAAGTTCCAGGGAGATGGACGGATGAAATATCGCCAGTTAGTTTTTGTATTGAAGTTTTTTTAACTTATTAAAGGGAACTGTTGTTTGTCTCTAGGACAAAAGTGTCGGGGAATACCAAACATGGGAGTCGATCGTCGTCAACCAAAGAAGGAGATCTCTGAGGGACTCTGGCTTTTCGACTCTCCTTCTATATAATCGTGATGTGGGGCCTGGAGGCATTTACGACGACATCACAGACTCTCCACCGACAAATAATTTCAACTTCTATATAAATTACACGATTCCCATTATGAGGGCCCACCATGTACCGAGTGGAATGACGACTCTTCAGTTTCTTTCTATCAGCTTTCAAGTGCCTAATCAAACAACTGGAATATGGAACACGAGGGGGACAGATGTCCTCTCGCCTTGGGCTTGCCTTATTCGTGTTCCCCTCTTTTTATTTCATGATGATTCTAATCATGCACGTGCAATAATCTTGCAATAATCTTGCAATAATCTTGCAATGATCTTGTATTTCCTCGGACAAATCAATGTCATTGAGTATTAAGTTATTGCAACAGGAGGAATGACTTTGCTCTGTCCCAGTTTCGGCTTTTTGGATATCTGAATAACATCTGGAGTTGACTCACCTGTTTTTCCATAGGTGCATTGACAGTAGAAACTGCCAACTCGGTCGATGCACGTTGCACCGTTGAAACAAGCAGCACCAGCGCAGTCATCGATGTTGACACTGCAGTCGGGTCCTGTCCAGCCATTGACACAGATGCAGGAATAGCTACCATGTGAGTTTGTACATGTTGCACCATTGTGGCAGAGAGACGGTCTCAATGAGCACTCGTCCACATCTAGCTCGCAATAAGGACCCGTGAAAGCTGGTGGACACAGACAAGAGTACTCGTTGATTCTGTCCATGCAGGTCGCACCATTTTGACAGAGATTGCCATGACAGTCGTCAGAGTTCACTTCACAGTCCTTTCCTTCGAAACCTGGAAACCAGAAGGATAATAATTACGAAAAGTCTTTCACCTCAAAAAAATCAACCATTCATTTGAAATCATGTGATGACAAGCAATACCAATGCTTTGATGTGATCAATGCTTCTCATAATGTCTAGATTGAATAGAACTTGCTGATAGACAGGAGATGTTTTGATTTTTTTTTTGTTCCGAGTCAATCACTTGTTTTGATGGGCCTGAAGGCAAGATTAGGGGATCAGCAGGCGTGACAAGAGGAATTCTCAACTTGAAGATCAAATATTTAGATTGTCGAAGACTGGCTAATGGATTGGCAACGGCCTCGCTTGACCTTCCAGTCCAGTGAAGTGTAAGCTTTGACTTCTTCATTGTTGCACAATCAAATCAATGAAGAGTGAACTATGATTGACCACCGGCAATCCATGACCGCGGACGGGGCTGAATTCCAGGGAAATTAGAGTAACTTAATGGAGTGAGAACTGATGGTGAAGAATCTCCCGGCAAAAAGTACAGTGAAGACAAATTGTTTTAGTGTTTTGTTATCTCTCGTGGAAGGAAACCAACAAACCGCAGAACCCGAAGGGGTCTCGATAAGAAGCGCGGGTGTTAAATTGATAGGAATGGAGTAAAGCGTAAATACAAACAAGGGGCGAGGGGGGGTTAAGGGGAGGAAGGGGAAGGGACACCGAATGGCTAACACGATAGAGTCGTTCAAACGTGGGAAACAAAACCGCGAAAGTGGAGAAGATAACGAGGAAACGATACCTTCCTTCCTATAAAGCCCCCCCTGAGCCACTTCCGGCTCTTATCCCTGTACTGCTTTTAAACTAAATCATTGCATGTGTGGAATATAAAATTGTGGAAATATCGCTCAAAACCACAAGTCACTCACCGAAGGGCTGGTGATTTTAGTTATAATTACCCTCATTCCCACAGATTTGTAAGGCAAGTTAAATCATAAACAGGACTTTAAAGTTAATGAACTCGATTCGCACTGGCTGTGCGTCTCAATGTGCGGGATTTTTTTAAGAAAATCGCATCGTAACTTCATTGAGTATTTAAGGGCTCTTCATAAACTTGTTGGGCTGGTCAATAAGTGGTAATGAGGTGTCTTGATTTTTTTTTTTTATGATGTGCATTCATTTGATTTTTTCGAAAACTCGATAGGTTACTTCGGGCGATTCTTTATCTGGCGATAGCTGTCCCTCCGGATGATGCATAACCGAGGCTGGATCACATAGTTGGTATTTAATGGGCCGCATAATTTATGCCCGATAGGGTTCCATCTTAACTATCGACTGTTCTATGCAGCACGACGGCGTAAAGAGGTCTACGGAGTTTTCTCGTGACCCACGACTTTATTATACACCTACGGCAGCAACGGCCATTAATATTAAGAAGTGGTGGACGATTTAGATTTTTTTTTTCTCTCCCCGGGATTTATTTATCCCCCTTCCTAAATATCGAGGGGAAACCCTGGGGGTGGGTCTTTGGCTTCCCGGAAGAATTTTAACCCGATACATCTCCCGTGGAATTTCCTCTGGGGCTCTTGGCTTGAGTTACACAGCGGCTGATGCAGATCATTTTTCAGGAATAAATTAACCGGCTTTTTTGCAATCTCAATTTTTTGGGAGAGTCAAAAAAAAAATCTGTTTTTTATATTCCACAGGTCTTCACTGGAGACTTCTTAACTCTCATTGTCTTAATTTCCAATGGGCGAATCTGTCAATTTTCCACTTTGAAATTTTTTTTCGAATCGAAATTTTTAATAAGGGGAGGCTTCAAACGAAAAATGAATTTTTAGTGAAAAAGCCGAAATTTGTATTTAAATAAATCTTCCGAAGTAAAAGTCTCAACACAAGGTTGATTTTTTAATGAAAAAATTAAATTGGAAAAGTTGGATAGTGCAATCTCAACGGGGACACGATTTACACCGATCCGGGACGAATCGATTGTCGGGAAATATCGATAGAGCGGCGGCAACAAAAGGATACGGATCTCGGAGATCATACCGACGATATTTGCCGGACGATTCGTCGCGGGTTTTTGCCAACATCTCATCATGTTTGATTTATCCCTCTCCCCCACCAACCTTTTCTCCAGGTATTCGTGTTTTTACAATGTTGTTTTCATCATGCACTTGATGTCGGGTCGATTGAAGAATGAAAAAAAAAAAAAACCAGGCGATATGTGAAGCGGAAGACGAATTGGGAGTGATCCCTTCTGACTTATTCGAGTGCCGAGAAGAAAAGCTACGATAAAACGATAAAATCGAATAGTACTTTATCTCGACTATTAGAATTCAATATTGCCGGGAGTTTAAAGCGTTAGGAATGAAATTTGAATAATCCATAAGTTTTTTTCGATGGTAAATAAAATGTAAAGAGGATGCAGAGCCTTCGCTAATAATGCTCGCACCCTTATTTCCATAACCGACTGTCCTTTCTCGGGCACTTCTTCTCGGAAAGCCTCCACCCTTTATCAGTTCTGCATGCGAGGCTCGACGAAAAAGCCGATGTATAACCAAATAAAATGGATTCAGAAATAAAGAGGGAATAAAAATAAAGTGGGATGACGGGGGGGGATTTAAAAGGCGTAGGTGCGTCGGACGGAAGAAACGGGCTCGCTACTTATAAATCAACGGTGGTCCCCCATAATTGCGATTGTCCGTGGCTCTGCTCTCGATCCTCTCCCTCTGTCCCTTCGGGGAGGCCATCTCCCTCGCGTGTTCCCTCCGTCCAGAGAGTCCGACACGAACCCCAAGGATACGCATACGTTACTCCTTCGTTACAGATACAGACTGAATAAAGTCCTTTTTTGGTGCGTCTCTTTTTGTTTTAAATCCGGAGAGCACGCTTTTTAGGCCGTACACTTCGGTTATTTGAATTGAATGAATATTTTTGCATGTGACGACAACCCTTTGATTTGTTGCACGACGCATTTCGTGGTTGTATTCAGATATTTATGAGGGATACAATTTGGGGGTTAGAACTTCGGAAATTTCATCTTAACCCCGATTTTTCGGGAATTCGCGCGGAATTATTGGGGTGGAATTGGTAAAATTGAATTTCACCATTTTCAGTAATTGAAATTTCAATTAATTAACGATCAAATTGAAATTTATCGTTGTAAAAATAATGGGAGCCCCGGGATTTCACATAGCGCAACATCGCCGTCGTGCATCCAAAGGATTCACTTTTTCTCCGAGTTCCTTTCTCCTTCACTAGGCCACATTTTTTTTTTTCAAAATCCCGAGTATCGAGAATCAATTCCCTTATTCCCTCGATTCCTCGGAAACATTGACATTGTGCGGGTGCTATTCTGCTCCACTTACGCGTGAAAGATTCCCTTAAACTTCCTCCTCCCCCGATTCCACTTTTCAATAATCCCCGGGGGAAACGGGGAATAATCGAAAATAGTGGACCATCCGCAGTGAATTCTTGGGTGTGTGTCGTGAAATTCTTTGGAGAGTAATCCCGGCCACATCCGAAGCCCATTGGGGTGTCTTTCCACTCGACTGTTCTTTTTTTCCCTTCCATGAGTATCACCTCTCTCCCTTCGCCTTTCTATCGCGTGCTCTCCACCGCCTGCACTCGTCACATCTGTGTATTTATCTGGAATAATGTGTGTGTGTGCGTGCGTGTGCCCAGTGCTTTGTATTGTGAAGAAGGGGGGGCATATAGTCTGTCCTGGTCCGGGGCACCAAGTGCCTCGTCGACGAGGTGTGGCAACGTTGCGAGAGCGGGTGTGCGTCCCGAGGCGGCCCCGATCCTGGTGGGGACTGTGGGAAAATTCTCATGCCGCCGACTGCGGCGAACAGCGGCTCTCAATCTGGGACTTACTTGTCCGTTAAATCGATAAAGCGATTCATCAAAAATCCGCAATTCCAAACAATAAAATGTCAACCTCAGTCAAGTCGAGCCAGATCTGACGCAGGTGAACTTGATTCAAGTTGTCTTTCAGCTGGATTTCAGGGATGAATTTGATTTGACTCACTCGTCAATTTATTGGAAAACTCCATTTTCCTGAGGCAAATAGGTGTATTGATTTGAATCAAATCGTCCTGAATTCATGCTTGATCCACGTCCCGCCCGACAACTAAATCAATTCAGACTCAACTTGAGTCAAGTCTGACTCGAGCTTATTCAAGTCGACTGTACCACTTGATTAAGGGTGAACTGAATTAGGATGTAACACGCCCCTTAGATCATTTTAAAAATTTCATGAATCAGATTGAAAAAGTCTTTTATATCAAGTTGTTCCCAATTTTCAGTTGATCCAGGTTGGCTACAACTTGATTCGAGGACTTGAGTCAAGGGGAAACTTGACTAGAATCATTATTTTTTTTAAATATCCCCAGTTTGCCACTTTTCGTACTGTTCCTCTCCCAATAATCACATCAATCAGCAAGTCTTGTTTCGTGTGTCCTGCGCTTCCTGGGGATTCTTTCAGGGGACATTGTCTACCTAGTGATTCGTTTTGACTTCTTAATCGGGTTTCCGGTAGTGAATGGAACCCTTTACTCACTTTTTTAAAGGTTTTCCCCAGTGGAAAAGGGGTTCCCCGACACAATAGAGAGGCGCCTGATGAAAGAGTTGACTTTTGGATGGGAAACACTGGGACTCGGGCCCGATAGACGGCGGAGGTTAGGGGCCCGTGCCTCCCCCACCAAAAAGCCACGAGAGCGGCGATGGGTGGCCACGGGGCCTCTCTGCAGGGGTGCAACGAGGAAAAATCCGGGTAAATTATTTTCTCTTTGCAATGTAGGTGAATTAGGAAGGAGGCCTGTTTTCTAGTTATATCAAATATATACTGTGCAGGTGAGGTCGATATATCTGTGATGTCATTACGGGGCCATTTTGAGAAAAAGTCCTAATGTCGCTACGCCATCTATAGGAGCTCTCCACGTTTCTAGATTTTTATAGAAAACTCTAGAATATTTCAAATTTTTCCAGAAAATTCTCAAAAATTTGAGTTTCGTAGACCAATTGTGGAAACGCTCGAATTTAGAATAGTTAAAAAATAAGGGAAAATTCTAAAAAAAAATATTTTTTTATGGATTAAAAAAAAAGACTTTTTAAATAAATGGAAGAAAAATATGGTTCTGTCTAGAAAATCCATGGAAATGTTGACAAATACCGGTTGGTCAGTTTTACAAAGAGAACTCCACGTTCGAAAAAAAAGGATTGATCTTTTTGGGCCCAAGGGAAACGGTTGGAATTTTTCAGCAATACCTGAAGTCTGAAGGGCCTTCACCTCGAATTTCACTCGAGAAATCACAGCTTCGATAAACAGAAGAGTTTTGAAGGTGAAAACGAAGCTGCAGAGGTTGGCACTGGGACAGTGGACAATCATGATTTGAATGGGTAATGGAATGGACAGAGAAGAGGCAGGTCTGCTTCTAATGACGAGGCTCAAGATCGGCCAAAGAGATGATGAACACTGTCGTGGTGGTCTCAACCTTCAAACCGCGATTTTAAATCACAAAATATCGAATCCCCCATTTTCACGCGTCGGCAGAGGGCCTAGGTGTTCACGTGCCCGGAAAACCATCAGCCCATTCATGAAAATTAGGGTTCGGACATCGTAAAAATTATTAAGGCAAACCAGTTAATTTTCTCTTATTGCTGTCCAGTATAGGGTGGAAAAATAGGGGTCCCAAGAAAAAAAATTGTTTTTGAATGGCATTAAGAAAACTCGCCGCCAAATTCTAGTGAATTTTAGGAAATCTATATTGACGAAATAATAATAATAATAAATCTTAATTTTTCGTCGAACTTCAGAGTTAAAATAGTCATACGAAAAAGAGTTTAACGCAAAATGTTGAAAATTTGATTAGAAAAATAATTGCTATGAATAATCGCAGAGTCATACAGTTCGAATTTCAATTTTGTGAAATAGTATTTGATTCAAAGAGAGATTGACACTTCCACCAAGAATCGAAATGAAAAGCTGCCAAAAAGTTGAATCAAGTTGAAACAAAAAAATGAATATCCAACGTTATTCCAATTGCTACTTCAACCCGTATTCCCAGAAATAGTTAAAATTATTCAAGTAGCGGATAGATATGAGGAAGAATTTCCATAAATTCCAGCATAAAACCCTGAAAAAGTGTGGAATACGAGATTTACGGATTTCGATGAGAGTTCGAGGGAATTGACGTTCGAGACGTAGCGGTAGGCACGAGTACTTAAATCGTCTCATTTATTTTTCACCCCGCGGGCCGACCGAAAACTATTCGGAGATTGCGGGCACGAGGGAGTGTTTAGGCGAAAGAAGGAGTTTGAAAGTATGGCAGCAACAGGTATAAGACAATCAACAGGTTGTTTGGCATGCCTGGCCGTCTCGAAGGCACGCCGACTAGAGTCGTCCACCACACTTGAGCCATTTGCCCCCGCCGGCCAGGAGAAGAGGGAGTTAAAAAAAAAAACGTACGACCAGGGGGGGATGAAGCGGGGGATTGGAGGGACCAACCGGGGAGAGATATTCCAAGATGGACAGACTCTGGTAATTGAGCCTGTGGATGTATCTGTGTACACGAGACAACCTCCCGGAACAATGGACCCGTCATACTCCCTGGCCATTCTTCAAACGGACAATCGCAGGCCTCTCAATGTGCACCACCACAAAAAAAATTCAGAATATACGGTTAAATAATTCAGGGATAAAACGGGATGCTGGGGATTCTTAAATTTATGGAATAAGTAACTATCTTTGGGTGCTGGATATTTTTAGAGATCCTTTGTCCATGATTTATCGGGGGAATTGATAGGGAAATTTAAGCATTCTACGGATTGTTGGATTAATTGAATTTCCGGTTTTTTCGGGGGTTTTCGGAGATTGTTGAGTGGGTTAATGGAATTCTTCAGTATTTTTGATGCCTTCATCAGCTATCGGTAATGCCTCTCATTTCTCAATGAGAAGACTATTTTTTGAGTGGAATTGTACTCAGATATCAGTTGACACTCTAAATGTTTAACAAAATCATCTATTTATTTTAAAACCCACCGATTCAAAGTGAAATCAGCAATTATTTTTTTTACAGTTGTTTAACTTTTTATTAAAATCTCTTGTTGATATTTTCTTTTAAAATCGATGGGTTTCGAAATAAATGGATAATAAAAAATGTTTAATTTACTTATGAGATTTTAGAGGCTCGAGGGAGAAATTCAAAATCAATATGCCAATATCCGGAATAGCTCGATACTTGTCGGATTGCTGGCAGTTGAAACAGTCGTATCAATAAATAATCAAAATTTATGCTTTAGTCAATTGAATACATCAAGGGCCCAGGGGCCTCTCAAGACGACGCTAACTGACGCATTCACACGCCCTCTCACGATCTCCCACTCCCACGGGCCCCAGCCTCTTCTAGTCACCTCGTTTTCCCATTTCTCTCCTCATTTGTACCATTCAGATTTTCAACCACCAATCCCACGAGACATTACTGTCACCCCTCAATTCTCACCTTAAATCCCAACAAATGGCGTGTAGACACACTCAATTACCCGCTATCATTCTCTCATATCGTCATTTTATACGAGACACGATATATACACTTAGTCATGAAATTTACTAATTTGATTCTACCCCTGAATATTATGTGGTTCACATAATTTTGTTGTTAATAAATAATCGGAATGGTTTCAAGTTAGGAACGGAAATTGGTTTCTAATAGAATGTTTAATGGGAAAAATTGATTGCTTTCTGAAAGAAAATTGAAATAAAAATTTTTTATCGACGAGTTAAGAGAAAAAAGTCTGAAAAAAGGAATTGGAACTTTCTAGTGGCCCTAAAAAAATGGCATAAATATGCAATTTAATTATAGAGTCTATTTTTCGCAGAGCATCTCCAAAAATTGATGTTTCTTTTGAGGAATTTCCCAAAAAATATTGTCATTTATTAAAAAAATAAATAAATAGTGATTCTGACTACACCATTGGGATGAAACAGACTGAAAATGTTTGTTCGGCGCAAGCATTGCTGTGAATTGGAAAAAAATTGAGTATTGGATATCCTCAAGTCTCTAGAAAATAATTCAACCTCTTGTTTATGAAACAATAATTAATGGTGTCGATGGAAATATCGAGGAGAAGGGTATAGACGATGGATAAAGCATAGAGTACGCATATGTAAATCACCCAAGGGCGCACCCACGCCCCTTTCTTCCCCTTTCGAATGTGCACACTGGATATTCATCGTGTCTGTCCTCTTCCCATAAACTCGTTGCCCAGCTGAACCGAGAACGTGTGTACTGGGCCCATCGAGAGCTCCAGAAAAATAAACGAGTGAATAATAAAAAAGAGGAGATAAAAAAAAAAGTTGGCAAAAGAATAAGGAGGGGAGAATAGCCTGCTCTGAGTACTAGAGAGATGTTGGTCCCACGTGTGTATGTCTCGAGTATCTTTTTTTATTCTTATTATTTTTATTATTTTTATTATTTTTTTTTTTCATTCTCTTATTCCCCGGCTTCACCCGAGAGGTCCTTAGGAGCGAGATAAAGCGAGCGTGATAGCACTCCTTTCTTATTCCCTCGCCTCCTACGGGTTCTTGTTTTGACACCGTCCTCCCCTTGTTTTAGTTCATTTTATTTTTCATTTCTCTTTTTTTTTTGCGGCATTTTTTTTTCCAAGTTGTCTCGGAGGTCCTCTCGGGATTTTCACCGGAGTTTTGAGTGTCGTATGATGTGGAGACCGCAATACCGCGGTCTTCACATCTCGCGCACCGACGACCTGGAAATATCTTGTCTCACGGGATCAATGTCTCCAACCGACCGATAAAATGTCACGGTAATATCGCATTACGATTTTTTAGGCAAACCGCGGGTTGTAAATTCTGATTTATGGTGGGAGATGAATGGATTTTTACTGGTTAAGAGATATCAAAATCCCTCTGAGAAAATGTTTATTCGCGATAAAAATTATGATTCTACTGTTCAGATGTAGAGTTTCTGCGCGGAGAAAAATTCTAGTGCTCCATAAGAGAATTATTATGTTGTAAATCACGCGGAATACAGAGGAATAGTCATCATTTTATTTAATAATCAATTCAATTTTATTATTGTTATTAGATTCTATTTTATTGTTCTTTTTATGATTCAGAGAGTGCAATTGAGTTAGAAGCCTCTTATATTTAATTGCAATAATTTTGGTTTTTAAAACAAGGAATCTAAATTGTGAAAATTTGTGGAGGTAATTACCATTTGGAGTTTGAAAAGCTGTTGGGAGATGATGAACTCGAATAAATGCACTTTTTCTTGCAAATCCCTTTATCAGTAAATATTCTGTGATTGAAGAAAGTCCGTAATATTTCCATACATATTTTTTACAGTTCCCATTATTCTCCGTAAAAAGTCTATATACGAAAATGTCGGGACAATTCTAGAATTCTAGGATATTATCCAAAATGTGGCTTCAAAGAAAATGATTTTATCCTAGTTCATCATTTCACAGCCAAGGTGAAAATGATTATTAAAAAAAATGGCGTGCAGAGAAAAATAATTTTCTCGACGAAATGTAATTGGACTGATGTGGAATTGTCCAAGGAATGATTGTGGGCCTGTATTTATTCGATTTCGAAAGGCCATAGTGAGTAAAATTCATGGGAATGGATTTCTGAAGAAGGTCGGCGCAAAGGGAACGAGAGAGGAGAAAAACGGAGGGTTTTAGGTTGGACATATCAGCCCGCGGTGGTCACGAGTCTGCCGTGAAGGAGAGACTGTGGGCTACAGGAGAGAGAAAAAAAGAGAGAGAGAGAGAGAGAGAGTGGGTGGGAGCCCTGTTCTCTCTTCGTGATCCTGTCGCCCCCACCTCGAAAGGCTCTTTAAACTCGCGCTCGGGTTAAACTATCGGAGAAGGCTCCGCTTACCTCTGCGGTTTTGCGCGAAAGTGACAGTTGGATTTACCAGGAGGTGGGGGAGCGGACGCGCGCCTCCGCTGTAGGAATTGTGAAAGAGTCGTTTATCTCTGACCAAGTTACACACCAGAATCCTCTCAACCCAGGAAAAACCATTTCCCGACCTTTAGGATGTACTCCTGGCATTTCACTATTTTTCATATTTTATTCGCACGCAAAACAAAGTAGTAAAAATAAGACCTCGAAAGTTTGTTTTGCAAAAATTTGCATCGTCAGTCTAATTTTTCGGTGATTTTTTGTTTCATGGCGCGATTTTTTAATCCAAAAGAAATCAGAAGAAATGGAGAACTAATGGGGTGGGAGGGAGGAGGGAGGCAATATGGCGGGTGGATTTTGGCATTTTGGCATTTCGCCTCGTTAAATGAAAAATGAAGGTGAGCTCCTCCCTTTTTATTTTCTGGCGAGCGAGTGCCCTCGTGACTCGGCACTAAGTTGCCATTTTTTTTTCTCTTCGAGACGTACAGAAGACAGAGCGTGGATGAAAACCGACGCCTCGGGGAAGAACAAAAAGCACTTTGTTACTAAGGTAAACCCATGATGTATGTGTACACCTTAACATTCCCTCCCTCCCGACCTCCCCTCGTCACCTGACATTCAACTCACTTTGGGCTGAAGAAGATGAAGAGGCTGAGTGGCTACTCTACGTCATTCGGACATTGGAAAAACCGCAACTAATCCTCCGGAAATTGTTCTGCACTTCTACGTGTTGTTTCAACCCTTTTTGCATGAATTTGTTTCTTTGTTACAAGTGTCGTTTGACGATTTTTAGCGAACGAGTTTCTTTGGATTATTTTATTTAGATTACGAAAAAATTGCTCGGTTTGTAATAATCAATTTATGAGTCTAATCCCTTTTTAATCATTGATGAATTCTACTCGATGCCAATATTATTCGATTATGATTTGATGAGTAATGTAAACATAATAATAATTATTATTAAAAAAGTAAATTTTTTGAATTAAAAATGATTGATCAGTCGAATTTAATTCAAATCAAGAAAATCTTGAAAATTCAAAAATTTTTCATTGACGTGAATAAACAATTCAGTGGATAATATTTTTGTCCACATGATTTCCAGACTTTTTGGGATAACGGAGTTATAGATTTGTTCGAAAATAAGGAAAATCATGTGAATTATCGATTGACCCACCCGGAGGTCAACCCCACGACCCATGAATCACGTCTAAATCCCCGGGGGAGTTTATTTACACTTGCCCTGTCTCGACTGAATTAATACCGAACTCGTGAAAATCCCCGGTTTCGATCGGTTCGATCTTATTAACGATAATCCCCGGATTAGATTCATCAAATCCTGGGGTAGAGTCACGGCATTCCCCCCTGGAATATCTCAAACACGTAACGGTTGTGTTAAACCCACGCGTACGTTTTCTGGAGAGACTTTTCCATCGATCTGATTTATTCCCGGTGTTCACGTACTCCAAGTACTGAAGGTACATGAGCGCGAGATACCTCTTTATGCATAATCCGGGGAGATTCTCGCCCCCAGGGATGTGAATATAGTTGGACCTCTTTTTACCTCATTTTATCTTCGGTCACTTCTCCAGGGGGGGACCCCGCGCGATTTACCGGCGAGATTATTATCGTACTTAATTACCAGACATTTTTAACGGTTCACTTCGCCCACCTTCCACTTAATAAACTTGTCTCCCGATACATCGGCATTTTATTCACCCGTTTGAACAAAAATATACATGCAGTTTATAAACACCGGGTGATGGCGAGATAGGTGAGATAACATTTTCGAGAAACCGTATGAATTCAATTTTATTATCACAAAATTAGTTTGGAATTCACAACACGGTGGAAACCAATTCTCCCCCAAGACGGTATTATAGAGTCCGTTCTCATAATTTTTAGGTCTATATTCCAACGTGTAAAAATTTATAATAAATATATATAATTCAGGCCAATTCCAGATGTCTTTTTGCAATGTATATGAAATATTATCATTGTTGAAGGGTACGTGGGGGGTGACCGCTTTAAATTTTATTTAATAATTATATTACTCCTCGAAATATTTCAAAAAAATATTGCAAGTCGAGATAGTACGATAACGTCATATTATTTATAGAAATATTTAAAAATTATTGGTATATTCAGAGGCAGTTGTAGCGAGTGAAAGTTGGGGAATAATTGACAATTATATACCAAATATGAGATTTCATTATGTTTCTCCCTTGTTCTTGGAATGGTTCGAAATTATATTTTGTTGAAATATTTTTAGCTGTAATATTTAGAGTTATTTTACTGTTATATGTGAAATCCGAAATTTCATATAAATGTTAAAAACAATAAAATACTGGGCCGATTTCATATAAAAAATATATAATTGTTAGAATATATATTTTTCCGGATTCGTTTTAAATATTGAGAGTAATTCTTCAATATTCCAATATTTTGACGGCCATGAGGTTTTAAGCCGTTAAAATGGAATACAATTATTTTAAAATGATTTTGAAATTCAAAACACGGGGGACAGAAGAGAAGATGAAGGCAAGGGTTTCAGTGGTTGTTTTGAGAATGGGTGAGGCGGTTTGCATTAATCATGGGAGGAGACAGTGGGGAAACGTGGCGCATAATGCGTAGATTTATTTATCATCGCGCCGACGCGTAAGACACTCGTAAACTCGTTACTTTTTGATCCGGTGGGGAGATTTAAACGATTTTCATTTCCGAGTGGGTGGAACGCGCATATTGACGGGATGCTAGTCCTTTCGGTAAATTCACGAGTTTCGAAAGGTATGAGGTATAATAATTATTGCCTTTACCGGGATAGTGCCTGGGAGAAATTCTAATGCTAGTGCATAGCAGGAAAATAGACGTGAAAAAATTTCCATAATCGCCCAACAAGCCATCATTTGTGCACGTATTGGAGTTTTGGAAAAGTAAAAAATATAATTTAACTGAAAAAAGTCCATGGAACGTAAAATTTTTAATCCGATTAATCTCACTTTACCAGTTCGCTACTGAATTTCTCGCTGTGCAGTTTAAAAGTCTCCACCCCCCATAAACTTAGAGTACACGGTAATTCTCCCCTAAAAAGCCGCACGGTTCATATTCCAGGGTGAATTTAATATTAATCGGAGCCCGTCGTGCTGTTCTCCCCAACTTTCCACGTAACCGCTATCTCCATCTTCTCGAAGAAGAGAAAAATAGCCATCTAGTCCCGGGTACATAAACTCTATCTTCTTTACATACTATAATACCAAGCTTGGTCGTTCACTTTCCGCGTAATTTCATTATTCTGTGATCTCGGAGATAGCGGAGATCGTTATACAAATAGAGAAAACAAACGGAGAGAAATTTCCGATAAAAACTCCAGTGGAGAAAAAAATTCTAGATTTTTTTGCTATCTCTGTAGAAAAAATCATAGGATTTTTTAGCTTTTAAGGAGAAGTTGCAATTCATTCGCTGAGTAGTCCACCAACTGTTGCATAATTTAAAATAAAATTCTCCCATGTTCTTCTATTAATTCATTCCAACTTCAGCAGCATTTTCTCACGGAGGAAATTATTTACTATGAGAATTTGATAAATATCTTAACGATGAGTTTTCATTAGCGGGGAAATGGACTTTATGAATGAGTGGAATCATTAAAATCATCAGGAATTGTCGGCTGTTATGGGTGTCTTCAGGTAGCACTCAAGAAACCACCAGTTAAACATACGCACGCGTCCATGACTCATCTCTCCCACGTACACCGAGTCATTCGCATCAGTTATAACTCCACTTTAATTGCGACAATGTACTCTTCGCGACGCGCAAGTGAACGTTCGCGTTTTACCCATCGCAGCATTATAGCCGGCATCCTCTTTTCTCCGCATTGGAATTTAATCGGTAGCTAATTAGTGGATTAAAGATTCTCCCTTCTCTCAAATGCCACGCTGATAAAAACATATATGTATATATATATTTTTAAATATTTAAAATATCTGCACAAATGTGACAATAATATTCCGATATTCTTCGTGTGCAGAAATTTACAGAAAAATATGGAACCCTGGAAGAATCTTATCAATTTCGATAGGAATAGCTTGATATTTTTAATTTGCAAACAAAATGAAGAAATTTGAGGCTAATAATGTGAAGGTTTAAGGAAATGTGCCGATATTTTGAACTCTACTCTATTATTCTGTTTGGTAAAATATGTTTTAGGGGATTTTAGGAGAAATTTAAGGTAGATAAGGGGAAAATTCTCACGTGAGAATTATTAAAAAACTTGTAGTGCTGACAAGGAAATTTTCTGATGTCGAACAAGAGGCAGTAATCGTTGGCATTTTACCCATCCCCATTATAACCGTATCCTCTTTTCCTTGCTTTGGAATTTAATCGCTAGCTAATTAGTGGATTGGAGATCCTCCCTCCCCTGGATTTTTAGCCAAATGGACACTGTTAATCTCGTCATCGATAGCCACGTTCTGCTTGTTTAATTTTTTTCATGGGACTTTATCGTTTTGTGAGGGACTTTTTCCGGTTATTTCTCTATGCTGTCTGTGCGATACTCCGCGGTTACATGTTGTATATTACGTGGTGAGATCTCGAAGGAACTATCGGATCGGCTTATTAGAGGTGGAAAAAGCTTGCAAAAATATTGAAAGGATCGTACGTGGTCGCCATCTAATTGGAACACGACTCTGACCCCGAAACCCAAGATAGGGAGCAATATTGAGTCTGATTGGGCGGCTTTTCGTGGATAACGTACGAAATACTATTTTCCGGATTTATCTCAGATTCCAGGATCAAGAGCTCTTTAATGCTTAGAGTTCAAGTGAAATGAGTAGAGAAAACAATACAATCAAAATTACTAAAAGAAATTCAGTAGCGAATTGGTACACCGATTCAATTTCAATTTCAATCCGATATCAAAAATTTTTGGCATCAATTTTGGCAGAAATAATCAAGAGTTATTAAATTGACTGTGTAGAAATTACCTCTCGATTTTTTTTCCGTGTACAAATTTTGACAATTGAGAATCAAATTTTGTGGAAGGAAATAAAATTTTGAATTTACTTCAAGGTGAGAACTTAATAAAATTATAGAAAAAATCCCAGGAAATTCTAGAAATTGCGGCGGGAATCCCAGAAATGTCCGTGGAAATGTCGGTATATTAAAACATTTCCAGGACCATCAAAAATGTGACAAAAAAAAAAATTAATAGTGGAGAAAAAAGGCAGAGTACCGAGCTGCTGAAAAAGGCGCAAAAATATATGTAGAATAATGGATAAAATTACTAAAACGGGTTTTTAGGGTAGAATTACGTATGGGCCTTACGTTTATGGAAAGATGGCGTCGGTGGCAGAGGTCAAGTGACTTCCACACGATCCTCGGCCATCTCCACGTACAAAAAACCACAGGCTATTGTTTTTATCAGCAATGCTGGCCAAGTTTTCATACGAATTCTGATTTATATGATTTTTTTTATGGTTAAACAACGCGTCCCGTTTCCTCTTGCCTTCTTTGTCCCGGTAATTACAACGCCAGTCTCGTTTGGACGTCCAAAAACGTCAGCCTGCTTTTAATTTGATGTTTTCTCATGGACTTGAGCCCCAGGAAAAATACTCGCTGAAGAATGCGAGAATTTTTTTTTTCCTCTCTCGTTGGAACATGAAACTGGTAGCACTCATTTTGTAACCATTATGACGCTACTTGTATTCTGGAGAATTTATAGGCCGAATATTTTCAGTTTATTTCAAATGCAAAATCGAAACGATATATATACGCCTGCGCAGGGTACAAATACAAGAGGCACGATTACAAGAGAAGAAGAAGAGGTTGGAGTTGTATGGAAAGGCAGTCGATATAAATCTGGATTAAATTCAGTGCCTCATCGAATCTGAATAACGATCGAGTGGGATTATTTGCATATATATTGGCACTGGCAAGACCTTGGCGTGCCAGCTTCAGTCCAATGGATTTCTCCAGAGAGATGAGCATGATTTCTCAAAGGCAAAGTGCCTGAATCATCAGCACAGGAAAATTGACGAGTGAATTCTCGTATTATTCGAGGGACTCAATCTCCAACTCCTATTTTTATCGCACGCCAAATATAAATTGAATATTCTTTTCTATGTCCAAATTCTGGAAATCATGGATTTTTGTATTCTTCTAAATATTTTTCTCTATATTTTCCTCATTGCTCCACATAATTCCATTATTTTTCTCAATTGGAATCCACCGAAATTTTTGTGTAACTCTTGGAAAGATAGAGATTTTGAAAACGCCGAAAAATATGTATTTTTTTTTGTCAAATTGAAAAAATATTGAATTTGGAATGGAAGGCGATAAAAAGTTTCTAGATTGAGTTCTGGAAGTGAAGGGGAATATTTTGAATAGATGTAATGTTGAATGAACGGCTTATTAGAATTTTGATAATTAATTTGATATTTTTAGTGGTGTGCGTATGGAAAAGCGGACATGAGGAATATACTCTCCCCAGGAGGCACATATCCGAGGCTAAGGTCACGTTCACAGCCAACTACTGAGAAGGAAGGGATAACATAGAAGCAACACGGCATATCCTTTCTTTCACGTGGCAGTATCCACCAATCCAACAGTGGAGTATGCAAAATCACGCTCTAGCTTCGAGGCAACTCTCATAGACTACCGTAATAGTTTAACAACGGTCCGAAACCACCGCTGGAAAACTATTTTCCTCCCCATTTTTAATCTCATTTTTTATCGTTACTTTTTGTGAGAATGAATAAAATTAGACGTCTCCTCATTTTTCAGGGCAACGTTTTATGTAACTGGATCTCCACAAAGTGCAATAGACCGTATGTAAATATTCCCTCAACTGAGAGAGGAAACTCGAGTCCGGCTGGAGGAGATCTGGTTCTCTTCTAACTCTTATGAAAGCCAACAGCCACCCAAGAGGGGCATATACCGATACTTCTGGGCCCGATTATTCGTCACTGTCCTCCGGGCGTCACGCCGTGCAAATAAAATAACTACTCTTGGTACAACTTCGGGATTAATGGAAATGTGAGACACGTCGCGGTCTTCACGAGTTTTGCATCACCGCGAAATTGAATATTTTTAGATACCAGTCCGGGTATTCCTAGGAAATTTTCCGACTTTCAGGGTATCTACTCCTTGGAGACGGCGCTTCAGGACAATTTCAATTCACTTCAATGGTTATTTTATTCTCTGACATTTTAGGGGATCAGTCAAGTGATCTTTTAGTAATGAATTATTCAGCAAATCAAGAATTAAATTTATTTTGGTTAAATATCCATTTATTTAGGAGAATTATTTATATTTTAATTGATTACTCTAATGATTACGCATTTTTTAAAAATTTTGTATCGACTTGAAAAATTATCTCCAAAAAATCTTAAATAGACAGCTACAGAACTGTAAAACGTTAGAGTAAATTTTATAAAATATTTCTCTCAATGGAGAGTGCAATTTTCAAGTCAGAGTAATTTTATGTTGAATATAGTTTGTCCCATTGAACTGAATTGAGTACAAATGCAAATCGAAGAAAGGATGGCGATAAAATAATGAAAATTGCACAAGATCTTTGCCTGGTTTCTGACTGTCCGCCTGAGCATTTCTGATCGCTTGTTCTCCGTGCTACGCACTTTATGCCCGCGCAACGGCATAAATCAGCGCGGGGGCATAACCACCCGCCTCGTTTCCTCAATACCTACATCCTCTCTCACCAAGAATTGCACTTATACACAAGGCCCACCGTAATGTTTGAATTACTTCCATTTGTTTTCGTTTTCACTTCTATTCGGCGCTTTATTGGCTGTCCACGCAACTCAGTGGAAAACGATAGGTACGAAAAATAAATAAAATAAAATAATGTGACGTGCGTGAATTTAGTGGGGAACTAGTGTCTTTATGCAGAAGAGAGAACGGATTCTTCATCGACAGCCTCCGGATACCCCGGGGAGGAGCCCCAGACCACCCTAGTTCGCGCTGTTTCTATCATCCCAACATATTGGATTTGTTCGAATGGAAATTGCTAATGCAATATCGATTGTGAGGCATTTCAATTCAATTCTTTATTACCCGGGGCATTTTGTTTTTTTTTCTCCGCTCATTATTTCGCAAAAAATCACCGGAAATATATTATTGCGTTGATCGAGGGAGGAATTGAAAATTTCTACTGCACGTGATGGTTTGCAATTCAATCTGCACCTGATTAATTTTATTGTACTTTTGAATTATTCGATATTCAGGTTCACTCGACTGTGCGTGGGACTTTTCAACTCAATTTTCGAGACATTTTATTATTTCTTTATATCTCTTCATTATTTAGTGGAAATTAATTATGAATGTAAAAAACTTAGGACCATATGTCATTAAAGTTTGAGAGGATTTTTATGGAAAATTTAGTGAAAATATTTCCATTTTGAAATTAGCGAATGGGAATATTGAAACTGAAATTATTGAAATTAATTGGAGAATTGATTTTATTTGGGAATATGTGGAATATTGCGTGATACCTGGAGACGTAATTACGGAATTTTCTCATAATTTTTATAGGGATGTTTGAGGTAGAGAAATTCTAGTGGGGGACGGAAAAGAAATGTAGAAAAGGGGGAATATGTTGTGAGGTGGGGTCGCTACGGTTGTGGTCCGCCTGGGAAAAATTACTCAAGGAGGACGATCCAACCAACGCATTGTGCCATTCGTATAACCGTGCAAGCCACGCTAGGCTGACCCTAGTCTTTTAGAATTAACCATCCACCTCGTTGCGCGTGTAATGAAATACTTGGACTCTGTTGAGTGGACCTCTTACTCCGGTTAATCGTTTTCCTCCTCCCTCTTCAAAAATTTTCACTCCATTTTATACGTTTTCCCTTGGAAATATCCAACAACGCCTTTTACTAGTTTTTCAATTGAAATTTTTCTTGTGAACCGTTTACGCAATTGGAAAATTTCTAGTCAAGTATGACAGGAAAATTAATGAAAATTCAATAAATGTCATTTCGCCGAAAGTACTTCGTTCATTTCTAATATTGAATCCCCTGTAGCGCTTTAAAAAAAATGAAAAGAAAGACTTTGATTTGATTTATTAAATGAAATAATCTCAAAATGATATAGTGTCCAATGACATTGAATAATTGAAACAATTGGAATTAAAGAAAAAATGAAAATATTCTGAGTACTAGCCAAAAAATTAATGACCCTCCAATTCACAGAGTAATTACAGTCTCCACCGGAATTGAGGCGTAACCCTTAATTTTTTAACTTTATTATCAAACAAAGTCTTTCTTCTCCTCGTCATTAGAAGATATTCAACGATGCGCGAAGGGTCCGAAATGTATCGCGACACTCTGAAATGTTGGAAGAACAAGAAAGGAAAAAAAAGTAAAGGACTCAAAGAATTATGATCCTTTTGTTGTCCTCTATGGTCATCATCCTTTAAGACACGCGCATCCGTTTAATTGTAAAAAGTAACGCATGTGGGTAAACACGGAAATGAGTTCAAGGTATAAATGTCGTGGGAATGGGGGGAATAAAATTGTGCAAAATGGGTAAATAATTTGGGAGGGCTATCTCGTCTGATTAGGATGGCGTAATTGACTCGTAACAAATTTCAGAGCGTATCATTGTACAGCAAGATATGGCGGTAGGTTAAACATAATTGCGTGACTCACCCTCAGGACAGTGGCACTCGTACGTGAGTGGAGACAACTGGCTACAAGATCCTCCATTCAAACATGGCGACGGATCACAGGGTATGTACTTGCTCTCGCAGTTCTGGCCGGTGTATCCGTTTGTGCACATGCATCTGTGGATTAAGAGTTCAGATTAGAGATGTAAATTCCTTCATTCATTATGCTACGCTATACTTCACTCTTAGAAAATTACATTTGAAATTTTCAATTTGACACATGTTACATTTGACATTTTTGGGGGAATTATTTTTTCATGAATTTATGATTTTCAGACCCAGCCAGCAGTGAAAAGACTTGACAATTTTGAATTCTTCAAGTTCAGATAGTGATTTCGCGAATTTTTAATCTGTTAAAAATTGAATTTGATTTGATGTTCAAGTTTCGGGAGGAGTCTGGAAATATAAACTTTCATAGAAAAATCAAAAATCGCACACTGTATTTCTCGGTAGATTCTCAAGTTGAGTGAGAAATTGAGACAGTGCTCCAAGAATTCATGTAATTATAAAGGAATATTGAAAGATGAAATTCTAGAAATTTCTATTAGTATAGAATATATATTATTTACAAAATGGGAAGATGATTGAAAAAACTACTGAATGAAATTTGATTTATTTTATCCCTATTGGAAATGGGAGATATAAATAATACTATAAAGCCGTGGATTAAACTTAAATTCTTTATTCTTAATAATGGCACGAGGAAGAAACGTCTGTACTCTACGGAAATCTCCAGGAGACTAAAAACTAGTCACAAAGATGAGAAACAAATTCGTCACCTAATGAATGAACCCTCTGTTCTTTCTTCCTCAGAAATCATTGTTAATGTTTATGTAGCCTCTCAAGTGACTTTCAGTCAACATCCATATCGATTCATTTTTGTAACAGTCACTTAAAGAATAAACTAAACTCAATAATCCAACAATCCCCTCACTATTGAAGCGATGATTTTAGGAAAATTCGAGATTATAAATGGTGATTCGTGGGATCATTACGTCACGGGGTTATCTGAGTTCCCTCCCGGAAAATGTACACTGAATTTTTCCCCGTTTTAGCTTCTAAGATTGTCTTGAAATTTCTAGAAAAACTGAAAATTCTTGATATTTTTCCACTTAATTTGAATTCAGCATAATTTTGTCAGAGAATTAATCAATTTTTTTCAGTTGTGGATAGCGGGATTAAATCGGGGTAAACAGGATGAAATGGATTGAAGCTGACAATGAGTGTCATTGTTTTGGGGATATCGCGTGCCTCGAGCAATCAGAGATATCGAGTTCGCGCATAATATCCGCTGATAACATTGAGGTGATTATGAGCAACGATAACGCTCTCAGAAGTGCCCAACGTAATTACATAATTACATAGGACCAATTATTGTTTATTGATTCGTCCCATTATAAATACGGCGTAGTATTTTGTTGCGATACATCGACTCCGCATTCCTCAACCGGAAAATACACTAAATATTGATTGCTTAATAGAATTAATAATTCAAAGTCAAACGTGGCTAACCACTCGAAATTTTGTATATTTTCATTTAGCCCATAAAACCAGGAAAGACTAATTTGAATTGATGAATTTATTTCGAACTAATTTAACTTTGCTGCGCTCGGAAAACCAATTAGTGTCGAAAATTAATAAATCCTCCTTTAAATCGAATAGAACAATAAAACCACTCGCTCCGAACCGAAACTCGCTCCGAGCCTAAAATAACATGTCACCATAGCGAAATGCTATTTATCATCAAAATGAAAATAATATCGAACCTGGAGCCTGCAGCGAGCAAAACCACCAATAACACCCTCGTGAGCATCATTTTCACAAAAATTCGTGTTGCACGATAATCCCAAGGGCGTAGTCCTCATATTTCGCTATAATATTCACTAGCACACTCCATTCCCGTAGTATCAATCACTGAAATCTCCCCAACAAACAATACCTCCGAGCACTGTATCCTGAATACTTCGTTAAAAAATATCTCGATATCCACTTCACACAGCACAGACCACCTTAATCCTCCCGGGAAATATTGCACCACAGATCTATCACGATTGAAACTTAAAAGAAATTGCACCGCCGTACGTTCCTAAGTAACCAATAATCAACATCTAACAATAATATCCAAAAAATTATTATCACAGCAGGATTGGAGTGATAACTCCACTCACTCCCCTATGGAACCACTCGAGTCAACAAATGTCAGGATAAACTGGGTCCACTACTGTCACGTACCCAACAGATATAAAAATCGCCGCATCGTTTGACAAATCATCGATAAAATCAGTTAAATTAGAGAAGATGTAAGAAATGGTGAGACCCGGGAAATCCACAATCCAATATTATCCCCCAGAATCTCCCTTTCTCTCTGTTCCTCTTGCGATGGCGTCCCGTCGCGGACATGCGACGGAGATGCTTATAGTAGTTCTATCTCGAGGCAACCTAAACTCGCTCAAATTGCCTTTATCCTGTGTTACGACGAATCAACGTGGTATCCATGACGGGGATAGACCCATCGAGTGAGGGATCGTCGTTGCAGGCGTTGCCAAATGTCGATTTAGTCCTCACTTCCATTCACATTGCAATCAAACATTCCACAACCGCCGAAGACGATGGACCACTCCAAAACACACCCCACTCTCTCCTCTAATCTCTCGATTTTTATCCTCAATCAATACAGTTCTAGTCACTATCAAAACTAATTATACACTGTTCTAAAACGTTATGAAGAGTGATGGAGATTTATAAAAGTTATTACAAAATCCTCGGGGTTGAAAATCACTGGTTTATGCACTGGTTGACACTGCAAAGCCTTCACTGGAATTTTTCTTTTCATTCGTTCACTTACGCTGAATTAGATGCACGATGATCATTGGTTAATTGGCTTTTTAGGCGGTTGTTTTTTTTCAATGATTTTTAATGAAATTAGCGGGATGAGCGGTACAGAAGTACTGAGCGCTTTGACGCCTGGAGAGCAACTGAGGTGCACGTTCCCGCGCGCACCGCCGAGGGGGCGCAACGGCGCTTCGGAAGTCTTCGGCTCGGCATCGGCTAGGGCCCAATCCCCACCCCAACCATCACACGGGATGGGAATTCCAGTCGAGAGTTGTTGTCTTTCTCGCACCATGGGATTATTTTTATTTTTATTTTTTTTATGGGTTTAGTTCTGTCTCACTCGGTTACTCCGGGGCTCTGCCTCCCTCGCACTTGACAGAGCTGAGGGTTTCTTCCGCTCGGGACTTAACTATTGGTTCCATCATTGTATCGGTTTTAAAACTGCCCGCAGTATTCTTCCTGCGTCTTTTTATATTCGGCTCTTGCAACAATCTTTAAGGTTCATGCAGGGAGAAATTTTTTTTTTATGAACTTGAAAGACTCGTAGCAATTGAATTTGGAACGACTTATCGGTTATTGATATCACTATTTTGTCAGGGTGACGGTGTTTTACTTGAACTCTTGAATAATTTTCAGGGAATTTTCTGGAAGAGGACCTTTTGTTTATTTTAATAATATTCCTCGGAAATTTTACGAATGTTCTGGATTTTCGTGACTGAAATATAAGACTTTCCCGACTTGAATGAATTTTCTAACGAATAAAAAGTCCCGGAAATTTCAGTGGAAAATTCCTAACAATTTGAAAATGCTGTGAGGTTTGACTTTTTAAAATCGATTGGTGCTCATAGAATTCATCCAAGATGGAGCAGAAGCGCTGAACTCAGAAAATCGATAATATTTTATACAATGGAGATTTAAAAAAAAAACCCCGATTTAAATTCAGGGGTAAAAATGTGGGGTTTAATTTTCACTTGTTTGTCTCGGGGAGAGGGAGAGAGAGCCCGGAGGGGAAGCGGTTCGGGGGTTTAGGGGAAACAGCAACAATAGACAGATTTCATTCTCCGTTGGTTGGATGTACTGCAGCTCTATTCACCCCTAACCTGAGCCAACCCCCATGGGCTAACCCAACCCTCGATGTTTCTCATGATTCCCTTTTTCCCGAGTGAACGGAAATAACTGTATCTCAAAATAAAAGTCCGGTAGGGGCGACAGCAGTAAAATTAAATAACCGTATTATTTTCATTGTTTTCAAGTATTTTTCTATACCCCCCCACCCCCTTATTTGGTCACCAAAAATCATCATCTCCATTATTTCATTTTTCCTCGCACTGAGAAAAATTTATACTTGAAATTCCTCTCACATTGCGTAAACAACATGATAAATCTAGTATAAATTTCAAATTTTATTCTTCAAATTTATCTTCATGTGGTCGACCCCAATTTCAAATCCGTTCCCCTCCCACAAAAAAATATATATACCGCCTAATTACGTCTATTTTTCAAAATGATGAAGAATGCATAAGAAAAATAGATGAAATTAATGTTTTATATATTTTTTAATGTAAATTGGAAAATATATAAGGAGATATAAATATTTTCGTGGGGAAAACAAGCAAGTCAATGTTTTGAGACCATGACCACTTACAAATAGTGAGGACGAGACATGTTTATGAGGGCTCAGAGTCAGACCGAGTGATTCACGTTCTTCCGATGATGATCGAAGGTGGGATGGGGCAGGGGGGCAGGGGGGGCAGGAGGGCCCGGTCCCGGCGAAATATATCAGTCCGAGTCTGGGGGAACTAGTCCCTCCCCTGCAGGTTTTAGATATTCAACTCACAAAACTTTTAACTTGGTAACATTTGTCGACACACGTGTGTATATATGTGTGCGTTGGGGGTCCCCTCAGGGACGACGCGCGTTCGGGCGCATAAAGGGAAGTTTTTCCCCCCTCGTGCCCCTCGGGGGTTGCCCCTTCCCCTCTCAACGATCAAATATATCCCAATACCTCTGAACTGAAATACGAGACTAGTTTTCCTTCCGGTATTTCTCACTGAGAAATATTTATCTTCAATTTTCCCTGTCACCATTTTTTCCTAACAACGCAAATTTTTTTAGAAAATCCTTGAATTTTCTAGAAAAATGTGAAATCTTGCAAAATCTCTGTAAACGCAATTACGGGATGCCGTGAATTTTGAAGAAACAATACCCGCCACAATGGAATGGAAAAAAAAATTCCCACGGGTCAAAATGGCTGTCCCTGTGAATTTTCCTGGGATTAAATGAGCGATCGATCGAAACGATTTAATTATTGCCAATCGTTTTGATTCCATACACCCTTTTTTCGAATACCGGTACATAATTAATTATTGTCCCTCTAGGGCTAATTAATTAGGCACGCGATTGACCATCGGCCTAACCCTATGCCAATTAAGACCTCAGTCCTAAGCATTAATGCCTCCCGAGGCGCGAGCGACCTGTTGGTTTATTCCTTTTCTAGGCTATCCCCTTTGTCTGTTATCCTCTCTTGTACCCAATGGCTTTGTGTATCGTTTCTCTTGCTTCATTCGTTTGATTCTTTTCTGTACCTGCGTGCGAACGATCGTGCCTCGTATGTACATCCCCTCCACGAGGTGGTGTAAATTCTCCAACTCCAAGGATCGATTTAGCATCTCTCGCTTTGCCTGATACTTTTCCTCCACCAAATAAACAACCGACCAGTAGAGTTCCAATTGACATAAATTTCTATTTTTACTCAAATCCACCGGCAAAAAAGCGCCGACTCAAGTCGCTCTCAGTTTATCTCAAAGAGAAATCAATTTGATTAAATTCGAAAAAAGTGTAAATTCGTTTTTTATTACAAATTCATTCCATGAACATTTGTAACATCAACGCTGTAGAGTGAATTGAATTAAATGTTAGTTATTTGACTGCAATAAATAGTAATGACTGTATCTTTACGGTATCATTTGAACGAAATTGATTAGCGCACTAGACCGATGTTTAGCAATCGTCCCTCACCGAGAATAAATGAAACACCTGAAATAATGAGTGGAGATACTCGATGATAATCTAGCGGGCGTGGATAATCGATGATCGCGATCTAATTATTGGAAGGGCGTGTCAATAATCGGGTTCGTCAATGATCTCGAAACGATTTTATCACTTCTTTCTTCACCGCCAATGTCCATCCCACATCGAAAGATGACTCACACCATCGGAATTGCACTCGGTGCCGATTAATTACAACATTGTGAACCAAGTCGACGATAAATAATGAGTTACGGCGGATTTATATCCCTAATCTCGGATATTTGAAGGCGTCAAACACGTTTGTATCGCATTAGAATCCGTCCTTCGTGGGAATGAGTAATAATTTCATTTCACCTTGTTTTGGAATTTATGGGGGTTAGGCAATTTATGGGACCATTATGTCGACTACAGTTGTTTTTTCATTTTCATAAATCATTATTCAACGGAATTATTCGCACATTGTGGAATTGACGCTTCACAACCCGGAAATTGTTGGTATCGTGAAAAAGAGGAAATACCCAGTGAAATGGCAAATACCCTCGTTACGACTATGACAATGACTGACGTAATGATTATCGGGTCGCTTCAATTCACGCAATTACGGTGGGAAAAGTCGACAGTTCACAGTTCCATCGCGCGTTAATCCCAAACACTTCTTCAACGTCTCTATTTCACCCAATTACCACATAAAACTGTGAAAAATGTGCTCTAATGTCCGGAATGCATAATTCCACCACTCTATAAAAACTCTACTGCTATATATTTAAATTTTCCTCAATTCCCAGTTCACCTTGATGTTATAGTAAAAATGATCTTTCCTAGCACACATTATCCACTAAAATATTCCCATTTTAACTTCGATCATGTTTTTTTTATTATAAATTTTTCCATAAGAATTTCTATGTGCGAATTTCACTTGCTGATCTTACGAATTTCAATCCAATTTTTTGCACCAAAATGGGAATTAATTTCCTGTAAATTCTTTGTGTTTAGAAAGATCGAAGGCAATTTTTTATCATTCTAAAAAAAATTATTGAAATTTTTTTACAAGTGATAAGTAATTTTTTTCCGAGCATCAGGATTTTTTTTCTCTCTGCGAATAGAGTATTGCGATATATCACCAATTAAAATAAAAAAGTTCATTCTGTCGTACTTTTAACGCGTTCTCGACTCTTAATATCCTTTACAACCCCCCCTCCCCCCTGCCCCTCTGAGCACTTAATTTTTCCAGTGGAACGTGAAAACTCCACCGCAGACACGCGTGACTCAAGATGCAAAGTAGAACGGAATTGCGTGATTATGTTGTACATGCGTGAGACGGTGGAAAAATTCATTCCCAGCATAGTTAACACATATTTTAATGCATTTTCCGGATGAAATAGTCTATTAAGTGAATAAACTACATGAGACAATATTGCGGCATGATTGCAAGTACAAATGGCCTCGATATGTCCCCCTCAGAAAAATCGATGAGCAATCAGTGGGTCGAGGGGCCCTTAATGTATTCTCATTCCAAAATGTTTTCATCGAGAAATTTTGATGGGCTCATCGTCCAGCTGATGAGTACACTCAACTCCTGGATCCAATCTCCCTTACCCTCGGTATTTCATCTCGAGCCTTTCTCGTATCCCTCCCCCCCCTCGATTCAACGTCAATTAAACGTGGCCCGGGGTCTCTCAAACGGGTGTGCATTAATTTTTAGCGTTGGATACCGCTAATGACAAAACTGGTCGCTGGACTTTTCCGTTCGGGTCACTAATTACGATACGTAATGGTGGCGACTCGCTTGAAACGGGAGGAAACGAATTATATAGGGAGGAGAGATTTTTTTTTTTTGCAGAAAAAATGGCGGAAAAATTATGGGACATTTTTGTACACTGTTAAATTACTCGCGATATTTTTAGGAGTTGAGAGAAATTGGAGAAAAAAATCGAAGTGTTGAATTAGAGATATGAGAAAATTGAAGAATATTGGAGGGAAGGGTAATCGGCAATTGATGACTGAAACTCTTATGATGGGGAATGAATCAATTTTTTATAATGAAAAATGACGAAATAACTAGTCCAGGTTGAACGAACCTTTTGAAAGTCGTATTCTCATGCAAATTCACCTTTCGCGTTATTTCATAAGTCGAGAATAATAATTAACTGTCTTGAGCTACATTATGTACCCGAAATACAAATGAGGTGATTAAAGTAGTGACTCGCTCCATGAAAATCGAGGTTCAAAAGCATTTTCCCGTCCTCTTATTTTTTTTAATGTTTCAACTTTCAAAATTTTTTTTTAATGCAAATTTATCTAGCAAAATTTCAAATGAGAAATTTGAAATTCTCCGCACGTACTTGAGTAACTGTAGCACTCATTATTAATCTCATGCACATAGGAATAATTGATTGTTTACAATTTTTCAGCGACTAATTTTCCAAAAATCAGACTAACAATCCTAAATATTTGATTTAAATTTCCGGGAACCTATCGATTTCTAGATGAAAAGCAATTCGGGTAAATAATTATATCAAAACTATAATTAAATTCTCAAAAAGATCGAATGGATGATTACTAACAAATGAGGATCAATCTCTGATGATTAAAACGCCATTTTCTCTGGGTAATTTGGAAAACTTGGGGAAAAGGTAATACTTTAATTGGAGATGGAAATGTGCGACTCATTTGGCGACACATGTACGTATTCGTGGGAGCACTATTGGAGATAGCTTCCCGGGCGCCTGATTGGCAACCACGTGAGTGCAATTGCTCAGGATACAGGCCATGATCCAGCGTGTAACCTATCAAGACCGGCGAGTAAAATCGAGTTGAGGTCTCAATGGTTGTCGAGCTGAGGTCGCTCGTTGATCTCAACCTATAACTATTTAATAATATGGTGGCGCGTCCACCTGGAGCCCGACACCAAGTATGCCACATCGAGATCTCTATTAAGTCTGCGGTATGCTGTAGGCACCCCCTCGTCCGCCAACCAATTGATGAGCCGTCGGAATGGCATCAATTCCGGGGGATTAACTCGGGGAAAACTCGAGAGGAACTCCAATTATTGGATAGATGACATTTCTCTACCTGATATTTATTATCTGGATAATATTATCCATCAGGTTTGATAAGTGACGGTTAAGTGCTGTTTTTTTGGCTTTTTTTATACACCAGAAATCTATGTGTGGAGTATTCAATTACAGGTAATCGGTAATTACTGTCATTACCGAGCCCTTTCAATCTCATTTCCACTTTTTACACATTCCAGCGCAGAGGAAAAGTATCACTTACTGGACGAAAAAATCCCTTAATTATCTTTTCCCTTATTTAAATGAGTGAGTTGTTATTCAATTTAGATCATGACTTGGGGATTGATTGAATGAATTTAAGTGAGCATTACTATCACCTAGAACATCAATTTTATTTTAAGGAAAAAAATCGTTGAAGTGAGTGAAAAGCGAATCTATTTTTAGAAGTAGAACAGGGATTCTTTTATCTCTGCGTTGGAATTATGTGCAATTTACGATGAACCGTGTGATGTCTCATCAAATTGAATTTTGTCATTCGTCCTGTTCGTTCACTTGCCCGTGATCAATCGGTAATTGGTCCCGGCAAAATCAACGACACTCCCGCATTAACGCAAATGAAAAAAAGGAACACTACTCCGCCTTTCTCCAACTTCTTCACGAAGCCATCCTGAGCCTCCTTTCTACACTTGTGGGCCCCTTTATCTAAGAGGGGCCGTATAAGACCGGACTATTACTGCGCACCGAGTCTATCATCTGTGGCGATCGTGAAGACGCGCACATGCCCCCGGAACGTACGGTTTAGGTAATCATTGCGAGCAAAAAGAATAGTTGCAAACGAGAAAAAACAAGAGGGTATAGACTAAAGTAAAATAACTATGGGTTGTAAATCTAATCGAAGCCATATTCGGTCACCAGGACCCGAGCATGCGGAAGGGAATGTCCTTCAATATTTCAGTTAACGACTGTGAAGAGCTATTAATCTAATAAGCGGTGTGAAAAGAAATTCGATCTTATGCGATGGTTTTCTACTTTCTTTCTTATGAATGAATCGATGTTGTTCTGGTGCAAGTCGCCGACAAATAAAAAGGTTTTTACCATTCGACCATTCGACCCCGATCTACACGGTTGGAAAATTACACTCGAAATTTTTAACAACTGCAATCATGCCAAACTTTTGGCTGACGAATCTATTAATTGCGTGACTATCCTGGTAATTCTCAATTTTCAGATCTCTATGACATTAAAAATCCGAGAAAATGCTAAAAATTCAGGAAATAATTTCCCTGAATTTTTAATTTGTTAAAAATGAGCATGAAAATCTACACTTTTATTGACGAATCAATTATGATTTAAAAGAAAAATTCAATTTTCGCGAATTTCAAAAATAAATGAGAAATTTAGAAACCATTTCTTATTCACATTGAAGTTAAACTCACGTAATTGAAAATTCACATGGCTTTCTGTCTGAAATTCCGAGAAATTTTTACCAGTATGTCTCGATTTCTGAGATAAGCTCTAAAACAGAATTTGAAGTGAACCCAAACATTCTAATCCGTTTACTGTACTATTAATTACGTTCTAACGAATATCCACGGAGTATAACGGAATCCACGGAGTACGGAGGAAAGTGTGTGGGAACTTTGTTGTCGATCGAAATGATAGCGAAAAAGAAAGTGGTTACAAAAATTTCGCTCTCGGCATCAATTCCAGAGATATACCCCAAAAACTGAGCAACTTATCAGCTTCAATTGAAAATCATGCTAAAACTGAATGATTACTTACTTATATGATCCATGCGTATTGTGACAGCTCCCATGAACACAAGGATCCCGTTCACACTCGTTAATATCATCAGCACAATTTAGCCCAGTAAATCCAGGTGCACATGTACACCTATAAGTATCATCAAGTGACTGGCATACAGCGACATTTCTGCATGGCGAAGAGGCACAGTGATCCTGCCTCTCGCAGTGTTCACCTGAAATACCGAGAATACCTCTTTAATCGTCTAGTTTTTTTTTTACCGCACCCTCCCCTCGCCCCTCAATCATCAATTTTTTCATCAAAAATGTTCAATGGAACTCCCTGATTAGTCCAACTAATTACAAAACGGCCTAAGCTCCTGCATTCTCCTACGAGGGGCCCAAAGGATCCGCCGCATTGCTCAGCAATTACCTCCAACAACAAGCGGTAAACATAGTGCCTAGATTTATTCGTCAAGAACGCGTGCCCCGCTCAGCTCAGAAAACCATCGAAAACGGTGTTATTAAGACTCGACCAAAAAGGATAAAACAAAAAAGAAAAAAAAAACGTAAAAGCATGGACGTTTGAGTTTTCTCACGCAACAGTATGAGCCGGTGCTGTATTAAATGACTCGAACAATTTTTCTGACCGAGATCCGGTCACACCTCGTTGACTCTATGATAGAACTTAGCACATATTGGATGGATAATTATACAAATGAGAGAGTTGCATTTGTAATAACGGAACTTCAGAAAATCGCGCAATTCCCTTGCTACTTTTGCCTTGAATTAGCCTACGCAAATAGCCGGGACGATGAATAAGGTCGTTGATTATTACATATAGCTCTTTTTTTTTAACATTGATTGCCATCATTCGCATTTTCATACGTCATTATTTATTACTTTTATTTTCAGCAACAAGGTCTCAAGGGACAATTCATTGGCATGAGTCAGCTTGAGATCTCGATTGCCTAGAATAACGTCGATGATTGGGGGGGGGGCATTGATCTGATATTGTACTCACCCGTAAAGCCAGTTGCGCATGTACAGGTGTACTCGAAGAGGGATTTTAATAGGCATGTTGCACCATTTTGGCAGGGCAATGAGTCGCAGGCGTTGGCTATTGGAATTTCACAGAGTGATGCACTGTAGCCGACTGGACAGACACAGGTGAATGATGGAGTTCCTCCCCATGGGTCTTCTTTAACTATGCATGACCCACCATTTTGACAACGGGGCCCTTTGTGACAGGGGTTCAAGTGTTGGCAGTATTCCCCAACGTATTTTGATGTGCAGCTGAAATCAGATTGAAGATTCGTTATTAATTGTGGACAGTCTTACATGTTAATAATTTATAGATTGATTCACTATGCATACACAAAGGTTTCAATATCGAAGTAATAGTTTAAACAAAATGAAAGGAACTTTAGTAAAACGCACTTGCGAGGAGATTAGAAAATAAAATATCAGATAAATCTCTAGAGAATTACAGGTATTTGCGATTGGTGTAATGCCTTCGGATTACAATTTAAAATGATCTCAGATGATTCTTGAGAACAGAATTGGTTTAGTTATGATGCAGGACATGAATACATGATGTCAAATTAAATTAAATGGCATAATTGAATTGATGGATGCAGTGAGCGAGCGTTTCCAAAGAAACACAAGAAATGTAAAAGTAGCCATCACCTCGAATGGCGTAATTACTTCCTCAAAAAGCTCAAACAGACGAAAAAAAGATTAAACAGTAGAACCTAACGAAGTGAATGCTTTCCACCCCACAATTTATTTTATTGCGAGCATTAAAATAGACTAATCAATACTCCACTTGAATTCCACATTTGTAAGTACAAGCATAAAGCAGAGATGAAAAACTATTGGAATTTCTCTCTGTGCCGAGTCTCATAAACCTTGTAATCGATGCGATGATTTTATGTAGATTGGAAGTTGTTAAAATTTCTCTCCACTCTTCTTCAATTACATCCGAACAAAGTCAACTATTTCGAGGGGAGAAACGGCAAGCATAAAGCTCGAGAATATACATTTTTCTTTCTATGATGTTTCCTGTTTGACTGTTTTTCGCTATTTCTAATGTGGAGAACTGAGGAAATTGCCATGTCTGGGTGTTGTGCATCACAATGTCCAAACCAGGAAGAAAATCGACACGCATATGTTTGTCAGATGTACAAGGCGTAGATGCGTACGTAACCAGGAGTACACCGCGTCCACGTATCAATCACGATTCACCTGGCAATAAAGTTCTACTCCGGGTGCTAGCCACCGGCGGCGGCTCAGCAAAAACATTGAAAATTTCCATTATGTACGAACCAAGTGGTATATACGAGGCGAGTGCGGTTTTTATCATGGATTTACCTCATGTTCGCGAGTTCAGGATAGGGGGGTGAAGAACAGCTAGCCACAAATAGGCTTCTTCATTTTGACTATATATGGAAAACGCCTAATCGACGAATTTTCACGGTCTCAGGGTTGAAAATAAATCAACTTTTCATTGAGCCTTCGTGGGGCTTTTTTATTATTTTCATATTTTGTATTAAATCGACTTTTTGCTCATGGAAAAATTGAATATTCGAACAAAATCACTTTCCTCGCCTCAAAGCCATAGATTATGAGCTACTGGGGCGAGCGCGAATTTTTATTTATTTCAACTTTTTCGACCTGTTTAAAGATTTTATTATCATTTACTGGATATTATAGGAAATTCAATGACGAGTTAATGGAAAAATTCAATTTTTGGGAAAAGTCATTTTCCTACCCCAAAAGATATGAAAAACGTGAATTTTATATTTTTCCTATCTCTGAAGATTTCATTACCATCTACTACACGCGAATATATGTGCAATCAACGGTAGTTCGATTTAAAATGCTCATTAATTTTCATTAAAATAGAAATGCAGAATCAAGTCACCTCTTTGAAAAAATAAATACTCTTTTTTTCGAGGCGATCCTCGAAACTCGCACATCCTTAATTGCTCACACGCTTGCATGCGATCAAAGTACCATCTCATCTCAGCAACATTTCAATGCAAATAACCACCGATACTGACTCCGAGGATCATGCATATTATAATCCAACATACCCCATCCACCGGGCTCCCCTGATTACGATACAATTGTCTAAAATAAACGAAAACAAAATGCAAAGACCGCTTCGAAAACCCATCAACTAAATCATAAATATCATTTCGTTTTCGTTTAGTGTTGATAAAAATTGAAACGGAAATAACTCCTAATGTATACGATAATCCGCATAAACTCGGTGCTGAGTTGATTGAAGTAACTCGGATGGGCGTTGTCCTCTGGAAATTTATGCTCCTCTGGACGGAGGCAACTGGAGACAAAGGATGGAGGAAATTCAATGTGGGAGGCTAGTCGAGAGAATTCAATGGAAATAACTTCACCGAGTCACTATCTGTCCCGGCAAATAGATAAGGGAGACAGTTCCTTTGGAATTATTTATCGCGTACTATCCCTCATCCGACAACACGGAAGCCAATATCCTTTTATCCTCCTGTTTTCTTCTTTCAATTGCGCGTTATGTCGGACTTTTAATTGGGGACTTCACATTGACGGGGAATTTTCATACCCTGGTACCTAGGGATTGCCTCACGTCGGAGGTCTCCCTGCTTATCTGATAAAGAGATCCTTCTGGTTATTTGAGACGAGGCGAAGTTATCAAAGGAGTGCCGCAATATGTTGGTCATTCGGTCTTGAGATTTTCCAGTATGTCGATCCAATTAACTGCCCGCCATTAGACCCATTCGAGTGATTACCACAGGGACTTGGATTCAGAATGACGGACTTAAAGTATTCGATTTACTGCGTTGACTAAATATTATTAAAATTCATTTGGAAATTTCCAATCACTCTCCCATTAAGGATATCCAATGTCTTCCAAATGATAATAAAACAGTAATTGATCATCTCTCATAATTAATATTAAAAAATATTCAATGAAATTAACACTTTTGTTGATGAAAAAAGGTCAGAATATCTAAGGTCTAATTGGATATCCTTAAAATCAGAGCAATTTCGAGTGGTTAAAAATAACCAGGAGCCGATATTCCACACAGTGAGGACGATGGTAAGTCAGCTGTAAAATATTTCACTGCACACCGCGATGTATAATAAATGTTTATGACGGTGCACAGTCTGTTGTCGCTGCGGGCGTGCTCTCGGTAGAGAGACCTCCAACGAGTTGTATAACCCGGACCGTAACGTAAAGTCAAATAAACACGTACACGCAGTACAGTGTCGATACGCTAAACAAATTCTGCAAGAACAATGAGCACAGTTCGTTCCCCCCAGATTCACCCCCAAATCCACAGATAAAAATCGAATTAAAGTACTCGACACATTTTAACGACACGTTTCCCAATAATTAACTGACCCGCAAGTGGATAACGATCGAAAAGTGATTTAATCCCCTTTCTCCCGAAGTTTCGTCGTCCCCCGGAAATTAACGTGATCGACCGGCAAAATTGCCTCGTAAATTCCGCGAAAGCGTCGGCGTGTGCGCATACGAGAGAATGAGAGGGAAAAAAATGAAGGAAAAGACAGCAAAAGGGTTTCTAGGGGTACACGACCCCACGGGCCATGACGAATGCCAAGAGATTCGTTGCGTTATCTAAACGAGCATCTTAAATTGCGTCTCGAGGATTCGACGTACCTCCTCCGCACACCTTTTTTTCGTGGTGAAAAATAGAATAATAAATTCACTGAACACTAGCAAACATCGTCACTGCGACGGGCCATTTTGGAAGGGCATTTTTGCAAGTGAAAAGTATTTTCTTCTTAGAATGAATAAGAATGAATAGGAGAGCAATCGTGCTTGAAACGTTTGTCGATTTGAGCGGTGCGTTTTCTGGGCGGCGACGTTGCCCAATTTTGTCTTGGCGACTCTAGTGCGGCAAGAGAGTTTTTGGCAACGTCGCTGCATGCCTTACGCCAACGCCGAAGAATAAAAACAACCTACTATTGAGATTAACTAATGCGGACAGCATTAACTGCTGGTAAATGCATGCATCATGCGAATTAACACAAGTTAAATCCACCACTTATCAACGAATACTTGAATAAGAATTTTTATACCGCCACTGGACTCAATTTGCCGCGAATAACCGATTTCCCTCGACTAATAAATACCTTCCTAACGACTGAAATACCGGGAGCCACGGCTGTCATTACGAATTCACGGTCTGGGCTCACTTAGATGGTAATAATCCCCGATCGAGCGATGCGAAAAGTGAAAATCGAGCAAACAAAGTGAAGAACGTGCGTGGCGACAGTTCCCCATAAAAGGATTTTGCAAAAAGAGAAGAAATTTCAAGGCCGGATGAAATCAATCGAAGATGGCGGGCAATTGGAGGGGATACAAAAAATGCCGATATGTTTCAGAACAAGAAATCAGTACTACCCTAAAACGGGGCAGAATGACAGTGAAAAAGGTTGAGATAAAAATAATACGAGATAAATTGTTCGAAATAAAAAGAAATTGGTAATCGCTCATATTTCACTTTGGAATGGATGTTTTTTTTTTCGGACTGCGGGCCGTTATGCGATGCACTCGAGTGAGATCGCTGGCAATCATCGGTCGGTGCCTGGTCCATCAAATTTCGCGGCAAGGGGAACCCTTGGTGATCGGCTTCACCGGGTTTCGCTTCGTCTTCAGACGAATTCCTCCGGTTCTTCTGACACGAGCGAGAATTACTCGGAGATTCAGTGGAAAAAGGTGGAAAGGGAAAAAATTGCTGACAATTTTTGAAGAAAATGGCAGACATCGGGTTGAACTTCGAAATGATTATTTTTATCAAGGAGTGGAGGGGAGGCAGTCGGAAAGTGTCATCCTGGAGTGATCCAATCGCCGACGATCACCACCCACTTCTCGACTCGCTCCTCACTTTTTTACGTCCCCCTCATTCTTTATTTCCCTTTCTTTCACTCGTCGGTGGGCTCCATTAGCCTCCCTCGGCTTGTAATTTGCCGTGCCGAATGTTAATGGACTTGGAGATGCCCCTTGTGACGCTTTCTGAGGTAGCGCAGATAAAGAATACAAAATGAATGGAAAAGGTTAATCAAGAATGGGACAAAGTAAATTCGCAGAAAATAAAACAATCGTAAATTAAAAAATCTACTTATAGAAAAATAATGGCAAGATAAATCTAATGTGTGCCAAAATCAACTGGTTTTAAGGACAAATATTGAAAAGCCTTTTCTGTCCGGAATTTGATGGGCTACAAAAAAGTTCTGAGATGATCTCACCTCCAATCGATTGTCTTTGAGATATAAATCGATAATTGAGAAAGATAAAATGTTAAGAAAAATCTATTTTGGGGATTAATTGGATGGAATTATTGGTTCTTCTCGTCAGGAGAATGGAAGAATAGGATGAATAATAATAAGGATTGATGAAGCGACAGCGGAGGAAACCGTATCTGAGTATATGAGAGGTGGTTGAACGAGTGTATAGAGAGATCGAGGGCTCTTCCCACGTAGATTGTGTGACTGCGGGTCCAGGAGGCTGTGTGCGCCGTTTTGTTGGGACCTGTGATCCATGAACGAGTGAGAAAACAACTGCAGAGGTGGGGGGATAAGGGAAAACGCCTGTGGTGCAGACGGAACTATCCGGTTACCCCTATACTTAGCCCCCACAAGCGCGGGGGTCGTCGAACCCTCATTAAGAGCTGTGATTAGAGGACACCTGGATGTCTTCTCATTGATGATTTTGCGCTTCTACCATGAGAGAGTACAAAAATACAAAAAAATCTTTCAAATATTTAGCCAATCTACCCCACTGAAGTCATTCATTTAATTCTTAATTGAATTCACATAGAAGATTATTGATTTCAGGAGGAAACTCTATTTTGGTGAAAATCACTGCTTCAATCAACTGTGAATGGGAGCTAGTGAAACTAGAATTGTTGTGGTTGCAGATAATTAATTGAGCAATCTACGAAATTGGAAGGGGGATTTTTTTGAAATACTTGCTCTCGTGAAAATTCCTCATAACACTGATGAATAGTGGAAATTGGAAAACGTTTTATGTTCATTCCCACGGAATTCCACGTAATCTGTGGCTTTGGGAACTCATAATGCTCTCCATGCCACTTTATTTATGTATTTCAACAATATTTTCGTGTCTAAACTGTGCATGCGATGGGTGAAAGCATTTCAGGGTACAAGAGATCACCTCTTTTTGCCTCTTTTATGTGTGTCCCCCCCTTCTTTTCACTCCCTGTCTTTCTGTCTCGGATATCGGGGGCCACTTGAAGCCACTCGACGATTACGTTTGCATCTCGTGTACATGGAGAAAGGAGGAATGGGTGGGGTTGAAATTCTGGGGGGATAAGGGTTCTCACGGAATGGGGAGTTTATTTTTCTATCACTCCTACGCACTTAAGGGGTTGGCCTCGTTGATAACGTAATGGGCCTGTGGTCTTGAGAACGGGTTTCGAGTTCTTTGGTCTCATTCATTTTTTTTCCCAAAAGGAATCTGTTTTGTTTCTCCATCGAGTGAGAACTCCTCAGAGTTCTTGAGAAATTAATCATCAATTGTGAATCAGTATTAACTCAAATTATTTGTTACCATTCAACAATTAAATTCTCGATTTTGTTTTTCCTTCAATTTTGGTAGAATGGAAAAATATTTAGCCAAATTGCGCTTCTAATTGAATTACTCATCAGAGTACACGCATTAATTATGACTTGATATTAATTATCAAGTAATGATTAATTTTTTAGAGTGATGTAATTTAGGTTTGATGGTGTTTTTCAATTTTCTTTGAGTGCGAAAAATAATTTGAGATGATCGGTAATAAGACACCTCTCCAAATAATAATTTCAAGCCTTCATGAAGCGATGGGCATTCGTAATACGATCCAGGGGGTGGGGTAACCGAAAGAATTAAGGAACTGAACCGAACGTGATGAGACGCTGAGTGAAATCGATTTTGAGCTCGCAGTGAGAATCGATCGAATGAGATATAGTGGGGTTAATTATCGAAAATTCATCGGCTATTGGGTGCGGATGTTGTTCTGAGAGGGCCCAATTAGGCCAAGAGACGGCATCTCGAGATCTTGTGGTTCGCGCGTCTGTCGGCCACGTGTGGGTATTTTTGATGGGCAAGAAGTGCCGACGTATTCTTCTCAGCTCCTTCCATTCCAAACCCACGGGGCAATTTCGCTTCTTTACACTTTGCCAATCGATAACTGGATCTGATCTCTATTGGGCGGAGAAAGATCAAGACGAATTTTCTGATGAATTTCCCCGCGAGAAAAGATAAAGAGAAAAAGCTTTTCAGCCAAAATATTAGACGTTATAGAATTTATCCTGACACTAATTTTTCAAACGAATTTGCCATTTTTGTGCGAGAATTTTACTAATTGACTAGTCAATCGATAAAGTGTAAAAAAGTCCAATTAGATAGTAGACAATGCGGGGATATGTGCGAATCTAAAAGAGATAACGAAATTTTTCTTAGAACCTTTTTTTTAAATCCCGATTTACTTTACAAAAGAAGTCCTGAGAAAAATCTCGCCAGCTCTCTTGGATTTTGAGATATTTCCAAAAATTCCTGAGAATAATTCTCCCCATATCGCGTTGTGACCCGACAGGCGTTTGATTTTATCCTGAAATTGGGGTGATTTTTTCCGGTAATTAGTCAAATAATTAATGACGAGTGCGCAGGGTTCCCATCAGGTTATTTTGAGCAAATGTATGCATCCACCGGCTTTGTTTACGATACAAAGTCACTTGGATGTTCCCCCTACTGCCATGTGTCGTCATTAACATTTTTTTCCGTTTCCCCATTCTCCGAATGTGTCTTCTCTCCCGGAATCAACGTCTCTCTTCTTTTTAAGCTTGGTGTTTTTTTTTTATTTAATTTTTTTTTCATTGAAATTTTTTTGGGGCTCCATTTCGAGGCGTAAGTACCGAAGTTAACGCTTCCGTCGAGTCGTCGTGGGTGACAAAGTGGTCGGGCGGTGGATGCAACAGGTCTCCAATGTTATTATGAGACTCTCCACCCATCTGGATCGTCGAGTATGCGCATGTCTACTCAGTGGTCGCACTACCGCAACAGGTCCTATTTGGGCATTCACTTCATTTTTCGCATTTGTCGGATCGCCAAGGAATTACTCGCTAAACTTTGTCAACAAGAATCTCTTCCTTTTTCGTTTTTCATCGGTTTTTTAAAGATTTTCAAATTATTAATTCTCAAGTTAATAGCAAATAATCGAGAAAAAATGTCAAATTTTCCTTTTAATTTTCATGAAAAATTTATCGGAATGCTTGAATCTTTTCACGTATCAATTTGCAATTTGTAATTGTGAATTATGAAAATAATCAAAATAAGTATATAATATCATTATATTATTATTCAATGCCGGTGCTGACCGCTCTAAATTTTATTCAATAATATTACCCCTCAAAATATTATAACAAAATATTACAAGTTGAGATATCTCGAGATCAGTATATTATTTTCAAAAATATTACGAATGAAAGGATTATTATATAGATTGACTACTGTGCAGAAGTATTATACTGACGAAATATTCGTGAGCTCAATTATTTTTGAAGCAATATCTCTAAGTGTAGTCAATTGTTGTGATTTGCTTGAGCTGGGGATTACGTTTGTGTACGTTAAGAAATGAATATATTTTGCGTACCATATTAAGTACTGTCTGAGGATTTCTAGGGATTGAATTCGTCATTCGGTCTGTAATGTTGTGGAGTATCTTAGAGGCGTAGGTCATAACGGTATTATGTGATTTGAAGTATTTAAAAATTACTGGTATATTGAGAGTCAGTTGTGAGTAAAAGTTGGAGGGTAATTGACAATGATATAACAAATACGAGAATTTATTTTATTTTTTCCTTGTTTCTGTAATGTCTCGAAATAATGTGTTTTGCTGAAATGTCTGTAGCTGTAATATTTTTTGTTGTAATTTTTTGAGGTAATATCATGAGTTGTGTTATTTTGATAGGCAACCATCCTGGTTCCCATCCAAGCTATTCCAAGATGTGGAACGCTGTATAAATATCTCGATACTTCGGAACTTTCATTAATTTTCGCGGAATACTTGAACATAAATTTACAGTTTCGACCGATTTTCCCCGGACATGATGGATTTTCAAAGAGAAAATTCCCAGGAATTTCAGTAAAGAATTTCTCTCACCGTGAAATATCACCAAGGAAATGTATAGAAGAATTTCAGATTCAATGAAGCAAACACGTAGGTGGTTTTAAACTGAAGAATCGTCGCAACTGACAGACAAGAATCGAACACCCGATTGACCTCTCGTCTCGGTGTCAACGAGCCTTAACTCCGACTATTTGGCGAAGACTCCTAAACTATCAATCTACGCCCCCTCCCCCCCTCAAAAAAAAGACAAAAAAAATCATGAAACCACTCACAACAAAAAGCCAAAACCAAAACATTTTCCAATGTTTCATTTGTCCCTCGAATTGCCTACCCGAAGGACCTGAAATTGTCGGGTGCCAGAGATGAGTAGAGAGACGTGCAAATAAAAGCCCGTGGATTCTATTAGCGACCCCGAGAGACTCCTTTATTTATTTCTTATTTTTTTTTTTATTTTTATTTTCTGTTTGAAGAGGATGCAAAGACAGTGAGACTCGGAGGAGATGCCACTGGCTAATCTTTCTTCGTCTCCTCCCACCTTCTGTGGTTTCTTTTCTTTAAAACACAAATCCTCCCTACCCCACCCCAGAGACCACTTCTCAGCGTCTTTTTGGCATCTCCTCTCTTTGCGGCCGACAAGAGTCCTTGGGGCAATTACCCAGTCGCGGTTTTTGTACTCCTTTCCCCCCCAATTTATTCCCCCTCTGTCACCCCTCCTTATCCACCACTGTGCAGTTTCTCCAGACCCGCCAGACATCATTTTTCGTCGAAATTCCGCACAAAACGTGTTTTGCTAGCTCAATTTATAATAATGTTATTACACTTGAGCGACATTTATTTATTTTCTTTACTTCTAATGTTAACTAGTTTTGAGGGTTTTTTAGGCGCAATTAAATTCCTTCATTCGCGACTAAATCGATGTTGGTTTATTCAGCTGAAATCAATTCTTTATCGTCGTAAAAAATTGATCAGAATAAATCAATTAATCGATCATTAATTTCTTTTTTGGTAATTATAATACCGTAATTTCGTCATTTTATGATGTGAAGTGAATGAACATACTTTTTTCATCAGTAAACTTTTTACGCGATTTAATGAGATGATCATGGAGCGATAAACTCAGTCAATGAAAGAAATGAATTCTCTGTATGGGTGTCGTAATCCCCACCGAAAAAAGAATCGTAAAAATTATAAGAATTGAGGACACGAGTCACTGCACACGGTTTGTACGTTATATTCATTATCCTCCGACGTTGCAATTTAGCGCGACGATAGGGTCATTATTCCCGCACCAACGGACGTTCAATTATACGCGTGTGGTACACGTCTATATGAATGCCGTACCTGTATAGTATTAACTAGAATGAGTGAATCGTTTATACTCTACGTTTATTTCAGGCCTCAAATAATTCCCTTTTGATTAATAAAACCAAAACAGTTTAATGATTGGTAGATTCAACAAACATACGCCAAGAAATTAACGGGAATTTTATCGTTTCATTGATTCAACGACGAGAAATTATTGTTTTTTTGTGAATCAATTGAGCATACGTAAGCAAACCGGTGATTAATGATTGCGGGTTTGGAGTGGAATAAAAATATGACTGATTGATAATAAAAAAAACCATCAACAAAGGCGAGAAAAAAAATTAAAAAAAAGATAGTGCTATATAATAATAAAAAAAAATGTTTCAGCTAAATGAATAAAGAGACCGAATAGGTTTTCCTCATTTCCAATAAACTAACAAATAGTAGACCAATATATCCACCCGAATCAAGTCCTAAAAATTCAAAATATTCAAATATAACTGTTGCGGAAAAAAATCTCACAGTCCATGTTCACGGACAGATTCCAGAATAAACTGAGAAGAGGGGAAAAAAAAAAATCGATCACGGAAATACAATTAGTCTCATGTCGATTTGATGGTACGAGTAGCCAAATGATTTTATGCCACGATCACGCGCCAGTAGTTGGCCGTAACTTGCACAAGTACAGGAACAGGATTTTAAAAAAATGGCGGTGAAAGGGGTTGAGATAGGGGGAGAAGGGGGTGAATATTGCTAGGTACACGAGTGGTATCGCCCCTGAGGCGTACATTGGAAGGCCGGCGAGGTCCTTCGTGTACGTGATTGAACGTACGTATACGATTTACATGGCAATGGTCCCGCGTAATCACCCGGCCACGGAGCCCCGGGGGTACACGCTACACCCAGAGACCGGACGTATTGCACTATGCCAATGCTTATATACATAACATATATGCTGGGTGGGTTATACGAGATCGTTAGCTTGTGCTGTTGTGGTTTAAAAGCCCTCACTATCGTCGATTCAACACCTTCAATTTTCTTCCGCACTTGTTCATTTACTTTTTTACCGCGTGAATTACTTAATATTTTCAGGGACACCGGACGTTCTATTTTATTGGAGGGGAAAACACTCATGAATTTTCACTAGTTCAAATTAATTCATCACTTTGCGGACGCCGGTCTTTAGTCATTCAATTGGATTCAACGAAATTTATCCATTCAATTGAATGAGTATTCGGTAATCAATTAAAAAGAGTTTTCAATTAATTGAATATGTATTCTAAGTGATAACTCGATCCTAACTGTTCTAAGTTTTTACTTCGAAAATCATAATTGAATATTTTAATTATTTTTATAGGCGAATTCTTGGAAAGATTCGAATAGTTATATGGGATAGGGGAGACTAGAATTTTTTTCCTTCATTTCAGCGAAGGCCAAGGCAAAATTAAATTATTGTGAATCTTCCACTTTTTGCCTCGGCCTCCCATATATATATATCTTATGACATTTTTGGATAAAATATATGTTCATACTGATAATGAAAATAGGAAGGAAAAGTGGGAGAACTGAAAATAAGTAAGTGACTTGAATTCCCTGGGGGTGCGAACCCGATATTTCCCGGTGTCTTATCAATCCTGATATCTGTACTCACGCCCGAGAGATTGGCACGACAGCTAATAGCCCGGAGAAAACACCGCGAGTATATGCACCGTGTCACTTCTCGCATGGCTGCCCCCGCCAAACCCAGAGCTTGATGTCCATTTTTTTTTCTTAACCACCTTTCCATTCTTTTTCCCCCCCCGCTCATCCCCCCCACGCTAAGATTTTTTTCTTCTCTCTGGGGTACTTGGACTCACGTGCACAGGAGGACCGTTATCGTGTACATAAAGAGGAACAGGAGATGTGAGTGAGGGAATAGGTGAAGCCAGGGCGAGGTCTTGCTGAAGTTGTTGCTCGATGAGGCTGGACTCGGTGAAAGCTTGAGAAACTGTCGGAATTTTTCGTTACTCTTCGCCAGGGGTGACCAGTGTGCCTTCACTGTCATTTCCGGTGACTCGAGATTATTATTTCGTATTTTTTACCGAGGGTATATATGCGAGGGTGAGGGGGAATTAATGGAGCTTTCACCGATCATTCGATATATTTTTGAGTGGGAACCCTCACGGAAAAGATATATGTGCAAATAATATGTCACATGTAGTCGAGTATACATGGGTAATATATATATATGCCCACACCTAGGAAATATCTGATATATTGCGGTTTTTGGCCTAATATCCGTTCGGTAATAATTTTCAGCATAAACTTTGGGATTGAATGAAGGAAATTATTTTTCAAGTGCGAAAGATCCGCGAATTAAAATTTACTGGAATTCAAAGAAAAATGAAAGGCCCAAATATTGTCAATAAAAAAATTCCGCAAAAGTTAATAGGAAATGAAATTCACTATAAATTTCAAATTCCTTCCTGGAAATTGAAGAAAAAATATTGACCAGCGCTGCCCCTTCGTGCAAGTTATTTAGACCTGTTATCGGTTGAAATTGACCCCGGAGAAATGTAAAAAAAAAAAAAAAATTCACGGGAAAACTAGCCGACATCTCCATAGCCCCTGAAGAAGCCTCGTTTGGTTATACACACGGTTATCACGAGATTAATTGAGGCCGAACGTACAGAGTGCATGATCGCTGAGCCTAACGGCCTGGCCGATGGTAGGCTGACTGACTATTAATTGGACTTACATGCTCTGACCCCAAACAAACCAAATAAACAAACTATCCGCACTTGTTTTACTTTTATTCCAATCTCGTCCCCCCCTCCCCCACCCCCCACCCCATGGTTAAATGCTGAAAGGTCACTGATCCGTTTTCCAGGGAGGCAATGTGGCGATTATTCATGAATCCACGCGCAACCTGGCGAATTGAATAAGAAAGAAATTCATGGCAATAGTCATTCTCCCACCACCCATTTTCCCACGCGTGCCTCGACTCCTCAACAGTGTTTTTCCGATATATCGAAGCGTCCTGCCGTCTAGGAGTCTCAGCAGGTCGATCCGGTTTCCCCTTCGACTCATCAACCACTTTTTTTTTACATCTCCCCTCAATTTTTCTCTTTCCTCATTTGTACTATTATTTTCAATCGCAATGACAAATTTCCCGATAATTTAACGTTGCGGGAAAATGAACGGATGATGGGGGAAAATAATGAAAATAGCGGGAGGAAACTGAGCGTGAAATGACGGGAAACGATAAACTGGTACATCCCGATGTCGACGGGATGCGAGAGGTGAGTGTTGGAGTGATGCTGGCGTGTGGATTCGACGAGAGGGGATATCGATGGAAAAAAAAAAAAGTGGAATTCACGGTGAGACGCGGCCTCCCTGGGTTTAATGTCGCCTTATGTAGCCCTCGAGTCGGGATGGGGTACTTGGAAAAGGTCGAGCAAGAAGTACCAAATGGTTCGTGCCGGCACTCGAGGGATCGGGATATCATCAGGGGAATTCAAGAGTTTTCAGTTAATACTTAATACACATGGGCATAAATATTCATATACTCTTAGAAATTTAATGAAATTCAGATATAAAGAGATGCGTTTGGACAATAGACTGAAGCTCGAGTTGGTCAATTTTTAATTGCACAAGAAATTTCTAATTTATCTTGAAAATTCAAGAAAATTGAATTTTTCTCTTGACAATTCTGAGTGTTAATTAATTCCCCTGATCTTTTAACTAATGGAAAATTCAGAAGAAGAATTTTTATTCTCGTTTGAACCTGAGGAATCGAATTGCAGTGATTATTTGACAAGGCCTATTGAAATTCAAGATAAATTATTCGTCGTTAAATACTTCAAGATTTTTTTAATAGAAATTTCAAGTAATTTTCTGACAGTGTAGTAAAATTCTGTGGCAAGCTGGTAAATGAGGATAAGTGCATTTTTTTCGGTTCAATCGTTTCCCAACAATTTGCAGCAGCGATTAGACGAAAAAAATTCTATAAACAATGCACTTATGCTAGCTTATCAATTCAGCTAGAATTAGATTTTAAATGACTTTTAACAGCGACATGGAAAATCTATTATTTCAACAAAAAAAAACTGATAAAAAATTCTAGTTTTTTCCAAAAAATTCTACAGAGACGGTAAATTAAATGGAACAAATTGCCGTAATTCATATAAGGATGCCCTCGCCAAATTTGAATTTGCCAATGCCAGAAAAACTATGAAAAAAAAAATCTTGAGAGCATGTACGATAATACAACAGGGTAGAATGAGAAAATTGCCGGTTGGATAGCCTGAAACTATTGAAGCCACAAAAACTCGTGTAAAAAGTAGACAAGAATGAGAAAAAGAAAAAGAGAGAATAATCGGGGTCACCTGCATCGCCAATGAATCACGTAGACATTGCGATGGAATTCTGAGGTCTAATTCACCCATTCGATGAATAAAAACGAAACGTGCTACATCGTTGTATCGGTATCACATGGCACACAGTCTTCTCGGGTATAGGGGAAATACACTCGAGCACTCAAGAAGTTTTCGATATATCCCTTTGGCCGGTTGGGTAAGGGGTATCATTACCATAATCGTTGGAGCACACGGCATATGGGAGATGGCGCGCGGACTCACCGGGGGCCTAATCGCGATAATGGCCGAGAGGAATCGGGCTCGTGACCGCAGAAATCGCAAAGTATCATCGGTTTGAGACACTCGCCAATATAAACGACAACTCCGATGATGGCTTTGAGAATCGGAGAAAATCAAGTGAATGGAAAAAAATAATTTATTGTGCGAGTCTCTCGCGTCACGAATCGACCAAACTTGGAAAAATTATTTCATTATTTCTATTTTCTGCCAAAGTAATGACTATTCCATACGTGCAATTCAAATCAATCCGCATCGGAGAGATGTCTGCTAATATTGGTAAAAATTTGCAAATTGTGATTACACCAATTATTATTATTATTTTGTGAAATTTTTCATTGAGTAAATTATTTATTACAACATCGATAAATTTTTGGTAAATTATGAAGATTATGAGGGATTATAGTAATTTTTTTAAATAGTGAAAATTGGTGGGAATTTGTTGCAGGTATGCAATTGAAATTGGTATTGATGTAGGCAGGGGAGAGACGATTTTGGATATTTGGTGAAAATTAACAAATTGATGCCATGTGGATCTAGGGTTTTTTTAACGGCAGCGAATGAGAGAGCGAAAGGTTAAAACTTGTTTCTGAAGATGAAAAGAAAACAAGATACGAAAATACATCTGAGACCCCTTGAGGCCTCTTTATAATAACACGTCGAGAGGGGCCCGTCGGGTATGCGGTGCCCCTCGAGGGTTCCAGTTTCGGTGTTTAGACTTTAGAGGATGCGCACAACTCAACATTTTCGGGTTGATCCGGGCGCAGGGACTTTCTTACCAACGAGGATGAACAGGTGAGGTGGAGATTCCATCGCGTGTGGCAAAAAAAAAAAATGAGAATTCACCATTCTAATTTCGTTTTGGTCTTTTGAGGTGGGGAGAGAACGATCGTATGCAGAAGGGGGATATCTCGGTGGTTACCACCTTCGAGGTCAGACGCTTGAATGAAATCTCGTCGGGAATTTCGACGTTTTTCGATGATGTCCGTCGGGCATTATTTGGTAGCCCGGTAGTTGGAAATTATCTGAGAAGGAAGAAAGGAGAAACTGGCACGCGATACCACAGTGAGGCCAAACCTTAACTCTCAGAAAGCAAGAGGAAATCTGGAGAAGGCCCTTTGCGCACCAAGAATAAAAGTTTCTTCATGTCGCAAAAGAAATCGCACGACAAGAATTGGAAAAATTAAGGCAATTGACTGCGAGAGAAATGGTTATTTTAACAACGAGAATACAAGTCCATCTCAACCAGTAATTGAAATAAACATAATGTTTTGTTACTGACGGCTTCCTTTCAAATGTTAATGCCGCTTTTCTCCATATCTCCATTTCCTCCCACGCATCGAGCACTCCCTCCCCCGATATTTTATTTCACCATCGACCACCGAACCATTTCAACCAGAAGATCAAGCTTTGAACGACGAAAAATTACGCTGTAAAGTCGAGATTTTATGCAGCACTCCCGTAACACCACAAGAGGCTAGTAACTGAAGAAATCACGATGGCAAGTGGTACCACTTGCCAGCAAAATCATTTGGAAATCATGTAAATAAATGAATGAGTTACGGAAGAATTGATATTACTGTGTAAATTTTTCGAGACACAAGAAAAAAGATCCACAGTCCATGAAACCTTTAAAAATCATGGAAATTATTCTCTAAACCCGAAATTAACAGTGAAGAGTGTTAATTAAATACAATTAAGGGGATTCCACGTGATTGAGGAGTTGAAAATGCCAAAATAAAATCGATAATTGCTTGGTGAATTGAAATAATTGAGAGGTACCAGGTGCTGTCCAGCCACTGGACAAGAAGTTTTATTTAAAAACCCGATGGGATTCGAATTCAAGTGGGAGACCAATAATCAGGAATCAAATGGATGATGCTCGAGTTATGTAGAAGGGGCACCTGCGGGACCAAATAAAACGAGAATTCAGCATCCTCTCGAGCCGTGATAATTGCCATCCTCCACTCAACTAAATGCATTCGCCAATTTTTATCGCGAATTTTCACCTGTGATTATGGAAATTCGGGGGCTTTCAATGAGACGATTTGATTATTGCTATTTCAGAGGCTGTGAGTCATCGAATCAGGATGAAATGTGAAGTCTGGTATTTTGAGAGGGAAAAGGGTGTGGAACGCGTTGATTACACGTCGACGAATGCCCTCCGGTCGCCCTATCCTAAGTCCCCCAAGTCTCTGGTTGTGATTAGACCAGATTCAGACTTCAACTTCGTTTGCTCCTGTTTCTTGGGGCCTCGGATAATTTCGGGCTCTGATTCACGCTCGCTCCCTCGATTCAGGGGAATTAAATACATGGATGGTGATTCGGCTCGATACCTATTAATCCCTCATGGAATTTCGATTCATTCGCAGAGAAAAGGAGATTTAGTTTCAGTCACTTGATTTTAACCGAAAATTCAAAATTTTTTTCAAAATTTAAGTCAAATTCCGATTTTGGCGTTATAGAAATGCGAAAATTTCATGAATTACATAAAATTTCGAGGGAAAATTAATATTTACTGCTGAATTATGAGAATCTTGAATTGCCAATGAATATTTTTTTTAAAATGAATCTCCAATAAAAAATAATAAAAATATAAATTTTCATATAAAAAATAATTTGCCGAGAATGTAATGAAATTTGAATGGAAAATTTTCCATATACTTTCTAGAATAATTCATTTCCATGAGAAGAACATGAATGAAAATTGACTGAAACTAGTAAGATTCCCGAGAAAAGGTTGGAAAAATCAATTGAACGGTAGAAAATAAAAGCAGATCTCAACGAGTTCACGACATTCACCCCAGAATCACTGAAGAATCCCCGAAGGTCGACGGGTTATGGACAAAAGAGAGAAAACCAAAGAGAATCGGTAATGAAAAGGCCCCGAAGAAAATGCGTCGAAAGGGAGCATGCAAATTGCAAACGGTAGGCTCAACTTGAGTACCCACCGTATTCCCGGCGTTATTTACTCTGGGTACTGACTACTCATAGGCGGTATACCATCTCCCCCCTTTCTCCTGCAAAACCCCTCACATACTCAGGGCCCCCCTCCCCAAAACAAGAAATACAAGAGACTACAATTTTTTCCCTTTTTCTTGGACTTTTGTTTTTCACCGATGCTTGCCACAACTTATGCGCAAATACCGATGGACTTCTGTCCGTCAAAGTGCACTTCTGTCCTCGCACGCATGTGCTTATTGCCAATGCGAATAGCCCCTGTGTTTTCAGACGACAACTTTTTTCAAATCATTTAGCATTCATTTGACGATGAATTAGCACACTGTTCAAAATTTTCCACTGAAAATTCCCTTAAGACTCTTGGAAATTTTTAACGAGTGACATTTACACTGGCTTTTCATTTGAAATTATTTTTTTTTTTTAGCTATTCTCAAACCCCGGAATATGAAGATTTATTTAGTTGTGTTGGAAACGCGCAAATTTTCCGCCTATTAGGATGAAATTGTCATTTTAATCCGAAGAAGCTTTACCGTAAATTCTTTCAAGAAATTTCCAGAAATTATCACAAATTATTTGAATTTTCGATTTGCCTACAAATTTTTCTAATTTATTCCATGGATATGAAGTGTTTGAGAAATTTTTCGGAATTTAGAAATTCTCTAAAGAGTTTCATGCGGTTTGTTAAACCAGGGTGGGTGCAAATATTTACGCTTTTTTGTTAATCCTCAAAAACTAGGCATTCGCAATAACTTTGGAAAAAGTTTTCTTATCGCAACGCGAGAAACACGTGAATTGTTCTCCCATCGATTTAAAACTTTCATTTAAGTTCCTAGAAATTTGATTTGAAATAGTGAATGTCTCTACAGAATTTTGCGTGTCCTTTTAAATTAAATAGCTCACAGATATTTGTGATTTATTCTCTAGTTCTCTCCGGATTACTTTCATCCGGCCGTCGACCAATGGAGCGTGTCCCCCGCACGACTATCATTATTCGATTTACCCAATTCTATTTCCCCAATTTCGATCAATAAGCCACACCTGAAGCATCGCAGCGGTTTCCTCGCGGAAATCACTCTCGGAACGGATGAAATTCCTAGGGAGAAGAGTCAAACTGAAAGGGAGAGAGAGAAATGTGAAAAAAGAAGAAAAATTGAACGAAAAATTGAACGGTGGTTTTTACCCCGGGGAGGTGAGTGAAACACTGGTGGATTTGAGTGAGAGGGGAAAGAAATAATGGTAGAAGAGGGGAGTATGTCCCCCGGGGGTGGGGATCTAAGGCGCATGCGCGGCATGCGTGGGAACGTCGCGCGCCCGAGACAATCTCTCGCGGACCCGATCCCAACCGAACTCTTTCCCCGATCAGCCACGGGAATTCTCGATGGAGGGGGCACATTTAAACAGGGGCTCTCAATGGACACATCCCTCATCGCATCATATTTCAAAGCGGTTTTTTTTTCATCCATGTCATATAAAAAAAACTAATGGAGATGTCTCTTTTTTAAAGTACTTCCACAGTAATTATTGATATGAAATATTGCACCACACCCTAAAGCCATGAGACAATTACAAAAATTTGCAAGATCTTGACATGATCATTTGGACATCATTGAAATTTAAATACTCGAAATTTCAAATTATCGGGTTTTTCCATTTTTAACGATCATTTTACTTTATCACTACTGATAGAGCTCTAAAATATTTAATAGAAATACCGAAATTATTGCAATACCCATTTTTATAACTCTCGAGTAGCTTAATTAAAAAATTGATGACGATAATTTCAATATAAACTATAAATTCCGAAATGTTGAAAACTGAAAACTAAAAACTGAGCGACAGGGAAAATCCGAAGACGATGCAAAATTCGGAGTTAGATTTGAAATTGCAGGAGAGAAAATATAAAAAAGTATCTGAATGTATAAAAAATGAAAACAAATAGGAGTAGAGTTTTGGAGAAGCGTAAAGTGCCAACCCCTGAATAGCGAAAATTGAATGGTGCACGTGCGAGAGAAGTTGGCCATCTGTGCAACGAGGGATTCACCGGATGTTGAATTGACACAGACGATACACAAATGTGCACCGAGATGAGAGAGAAGGGAGAGCCAATTGTGGTCTCTTCGGCTGTGCATATAGTTAACCCCCCCTCCCCCCTTCGTGCTATCAAATCCGCTATTAATCCGATTAATTGACACAAATTATTTGGAGTAGAATTGAGGGACACGTGGCATTGACTGAACGAGTGAATAATGTCTGGAATTTCTTTGAAGACACCCGCATGAAGGGCAAACAATAATTACCCAATTGCCGTTCAAATATGATATGTTCAATAAATTTTTTTTTTTTTGTTTCAACGACTGGTGTGGGCACTTTTTAGGCGCGCCCCGGAGACATTCGCGAAGAGAGCGACGACATACGGCGTCGAGATCACAGCGGGACATCGTTCGCTGAATAGAAAAGTATATTTTGACAAGACCCGGTCTGGCCCCGAGATAACCTTCGTCATCGTTCGGGTTTATAATCTCGGCCTTCAACCCATGTTTCATCTCTTTTCCAACTGCACAAATTTTTGCGACAAAAACGCCTCAAAAAACCCAATCTTCTTTTTCTAACATTTTCCTTCACCATTCACATCTCGAAAGATTGATTAATTAATTTTTTTTCATTTCACTCAATTGATTGATTTTTTAGTCCTGCTAGACCGTTCAATATGACAAATGTTTGACAAGAAATATATTTTCAATATGACTCGAAAATTTGGAAACTCAGGTTCTAAAAACATATTTTTTCAATTTAAATGCCTTTAGCAGGAATGAATTGGTTGGATTGATTGACAACCATTTTTTCTGTAGAATTCTAAATGTGATGGATCTATGAAAAATTTAGTATTGAAACTTGAAAAAGATTGTTAACTGTGATAATTGCAGTTGAAAGAGAGCAACATATGCGCGTGCGATGACGAATGGCGATAGACTTCCCCCTCGAGTATTCTCAATTGTCCCCATTGCATAAAAAAATTATAATACTAAGACAACCCCATGAATATTCCTGCCATTTATCCCATGATGATACACCGACAGAAAGTGTTTTCCAAACATGCAATTTTTTTTTATTCATCGGGGAGTAAAAAAAGTATTTGATCCCCAAGTTTTTTAAAGCGATGCGGCCAATCGTTTTATTGGATTGTGTTTGCTCTCTAACGCAGTGATAGATGTCTAGGCCGTTTTTCCAGCACTGAGGAGTGCACGTCCTATTCTCATGTGACAGGGTAATGGGCTCCAAGGACTGCGAGTCTGTACAATTGATGGTTGACATTAGCGGGACAAAATTGTCGGGCCATGTGGTACTAACATTTTATCATTATTTCCAAGAATACGAGATAAAGGACGCGGGAATTGACGTTAACCCATCGTTTTTCGGTTATTTATTCTATTTTCTTGAGTTAAACACTTCTCGAGAAGGAATTCTCCACACAAGTTATGACTTTTCACTATTTAACGAGATATATTCAATTTCCCATTCACTGGTAAATATTACATATCGAAATTACCCCTTTAATTATTAAATTATTTATTCTCGGAACTTTATCCTCAAACTGCAAATTCTGGAGAATTTGCTTTAATTATGAATCATGATCAAATGGAAATTTAGATAAGAATTTTGGAATTTCTGCCACTCATGAAAATCTTACTTTACTTAATTTATTATGAATTGAAATTAATATTAAAATTTTTCCCAACATTTTCCGAGAACCTCGAACTCACAAAAAAAATTCGTCAACATTGGAAATATAGAAAAAAATCTATGATAATTGTAATTCTCGTGGTTAGGTGAGCAAAGATATAAATTACAATGAGTATCTCAGTGAATTATGATTCCACTAACTCAGATGTCAGAGAATATCAATTATAGATAGCCATCAAGTGAAATAAACTATCCAATGAATTTCTCCAATCCCCGAAAAAGCGTTGCCAAGGTGAAACCGAGGATTCCCGAAAAATAATAAAAATATATTCAATCTCGGTGAAATAGTGTTATTCAAAAAGTGACTTTTATCATGGCAAAACGGTGCGGGACGTCGTTGGGAATATTTGAATAGTTTAAATTTGGTAGTGGGGGACTTGGCGCCCGGTGAGTCTCTTGTCAACGGGGGGTCGAGGACATGACGAGATCCCAGTTTTTTTTTATTATTCACCTTGCAAACTCAGATGGAGAAACTATTGGTCAGGGACCAAAACGAAAAGATCCCCGAGACTATCCCAGCCTTTTGCCAATTTTTCAAATTATTTTTTCCCTTTAATATCCAATCTTTTGCTCAAGCCTCATTTGAACCCCAACTTCCTTCAAATTTACACATGATATTGCTCATTTCCATTTTATGCCCCCAATTAACATCTCCCAATCGTAAAAAAACAGCATTTACTCATACCTCCAGGAATATTTATTTATAGTAGAAATAAAAATCAATGATTTTTTAGATCACTTGATATTCAATAAAACTCTGAATTACAGTTATTAAATAATCACTTTGAAAGGCTTTCAATTAATAGTCCAGATATAGTGAAAGTGAAAAACCTCAATCTATCAAAAATAATCGAAAAACGGACAAAAAGCTGAGTGCACCCTACTATTCACAATTCTGTGATCAAACAGCGTCCAATAAATTTCAATAACGCTAAGTACACATTGCTGTTTATTTTGTGGAAATGTCAAGGGGTTGAGGCGATAGAACCCCCCCGGGTGGTGAATTTCCGGAATAGTGGAATTGGACAAGCGACACGCGCGTATTTTTCGAAATCCTTTCGCCACCAAGTGGTATACTAGTGAAGGGAAAGAGCTAGGCAAAATCACAAGTAAATGGATGGAGTAAAGCCAGAGAGAGAAAGAATAACACCAAAAGTGCGTACACATTGGAACCAGTCACGTGGCAATACGCGTGCGAAACGTGTTCCATAAAAACCTGGGGGGAAAAAAGATGAGGGGGAGAGGGCAGTTTCCGCCCTATTGTATGATGCCCTCATACCCCCCACCCTGCGGGGGTTAAAGCCATGGTTACGTCCAGTTTCATCGCTTGATAAGATACGGGCTTCAGACTCGACATATTGTCAAGTGGCGATCGCACAAATTTGTTATTATATTGGATTAAGGGCGCGTTAAACACGCTCCTACCCCCCCTTTTCAAATTTTTCTCCACCCCCTTCACCAACCGCCACCCGCTGGCCCCCTGGCCCCCTGGCTTGTTACGCTACATAAGTTGTTTCAAAATCGCCTCGGTCCTATCAACTTCGTCCTTCTCCTCATTTTTTTTCTACAAAGATTTAATATAAAATATTTCTGTAGCACTTTGCCAAATTCGCATGCGTCGTAAAGATGAATAATGAATAGAGAAAAATTGAAGTAATAAATATTACATGTTAAAGAATTTAATATTTAATTTGTTCTTTGAATTAATAATGAGATGAACTTTGTTTTTTTTTTCTAGCATTTTTTAAACTAAAGTTTTTGTTTTAGATTTGATGCTTTTTTTATTTAGACAAGATATTTTATATTTTTTGGGGTAATTGAATATAGGTAGTGAATAAAAATGTATAAATAAGCGCAAAAAGATGAAAAAAAATGAAGAAAAGGCGATAAAATGAAAAAGGGGGAGGAAGACAAGTGGGTGGGGTATAGGCTCGAAGAACGGTGGGTCCTCGGTAAATGACTTTGGCGGTTTGTCCGGGTTCGGGAACCGCACGTTTCACAACGGAATTACGCGGTGTTAATGGACTATCTCGGTCGTCGGTGAGAGGGTAAAAGTGGAGAAAGAGGCGAGAATGAAGATGCAGTGGCGACTCCATACGGAACCCCTCGCAATACATTAATCCTGCTAATTTCTCGGGGGGGTTATTAAAAACATTGCGGTGCCGACGCGTTTTATTTTCCCCTTTGCAACAAAAATTAAAACGCTAATTTCCGTTAAATTGCCCACAGAATTCAGAAAAATTGTTTCTCCGCGGTTAGATGTCGTTATTATCGGCCAATTCTGTTTTATCGACTGGGATAAACTATTATAAAGTATTCAGCAAACAAGTGGTTAAACGACGCGTTCATTTTTATAGTTTCGTTACCTATTGATTGATTTCAAATAATTGTCCATTTTAAGGAGAAATTTAATCCATTGGATAATATGGATTGTGATACTTTCTCCTTAAAAGTTCATTTTCGAAATCAATTGATAATTAAGAAAAAATAATAAATTTGACTTGTCACTTGGTGTTGATATTTTTTCAATAGTGAGTGAAGAATAGTGAATGAAAATAGAATTTCGTTTTAGGGATTTTTTCAGAAGTTACGAAATGTTTTTTTTTGTTCGGTTATTGGGATTGACCGGTAATTTGGAGGTTGATGACATTAGCGCAATGCATGTGCTCTCAATCCTTCGAATTAACTTGGAAGAAAATTTATGATAACCCGAGGGTACGCATCACAACACGAGAAATTCTCCCTCGCACATTGCAGAGAAATGACGGAATGCAACGATGCAAATGCGTGGATATTCACTAGACCTATCATTACGCTCGTTTGAATCCTCGAGAAAATGGGCTGTTTTATTTCTGTGTGGCTTGTGTTTTTGTGATTGTGAGAAACTTCTCCCACGTGTTGAATGATCTTAGAGGTTACTTACTTGCATTGAGATTCACCCCGTGGTGTCGTTACACAGACGCCGGCGTTTAAACACGGAGTTGGCGAGCAGGATTCAAAACCTGAAACAAATACAATTTAAACCATTAGATTATCAAGTGATTGAATATCAAGTGAAAAAATATTTGTTCTTAAAAATAACGCCTCTCTGGTTCATCCAGTTTCCAAATAAATAATCATTTCGAGATTTCGGAATTACAATTCCCACAAATTCAATTTTTCCATAAATCTCTTAAAAGGTAGAAAGAGCGAAAAAAAAAATCAGTCCTGCCATCGAGTGTGGCAATTGTACATCAGAAAGCCTCGATAAATAATCTAAATATTCAACAATGGCATCCAGTTCACGTGAAGTCCTCTGGACTTATCGAGCCAGGAGCAATTAGCTGGTGGTTCGTATCGAGGTCCTCGGATCCTTTGACAATGCCGAGATAAAGTGAACTTTCGTGTCGACCCCCGAGACCCTCAACACCCAGTAACAAAATGAGAGAAAAAAAAAATAATTATATCCAGAGTAAAGACAAAGTGGAGCGAGTTATTGGGCAGTATTGGGCAGTATTGGATCGAGTTTTTGGTGGAGTATGTGAGAAAATTTTTCACCAATGGAGAGGGAATGAAGTCAGTGAACGAGAAACTCGATGTGCGACAAGTACGGGAGCATTGGGGCCTCGCAAACGTCCAACTTGCAAGACGGATGAGATCAGTTAAACCAAACTGCCTTCGTGACAAATCCTCCGCTTCCTCTCTCGCAAAAGGCTTCACGCGCTTGTCCCTCTCTCTCATTCTTTCTCACTAGGATGTACCCGAGGGGGAGTCACTCAGTGCAAGTGCGTGACAGACTTTGTACTTTTTATCCGCACGTTTTTTACTCTCAATTCTCTCTCGCTCGGTCAATTTCAGGCCATGATTTTTATTTCGAGATTGGAGAGAACAAATTGGAGTTTAGTGGGATGAATTCATTTGTCCCAATGCACTGTTAAACCTTTTTTTGCAACTTGAAAAAATTCGTATCAACTTTTTTCGACCCTCTTTGAAAATAAATATTTTTAAAATAATGTATGGAATAATAAGTGCGATTTATATAATTATATTGTTGAAAAAAAGAAATAAAAAATGGATATTTGAATATTTCATGAGATTATCAGAGAAAATTTGCACACAATTACTCTCTCTCTCTCTCTCTCTGCTTCTCGGGATTGGGAGAACAAATTAGAGTTTAATAAGATGAATTAATTTTTCCCAATACATTACTATTCCAATACTTTATCTCTTCTGTATTCATTTGAATAACTAATTACACCCAAGCTAACGATGGTAATTAATTATTACCCGCAAATAATAAAATTCTTATTTCGTTATACTTTATAATCCGTTATAATTTTTGTTTTGTTGTTTCCCGTTCAATGAGAAATAAATACGGAAGTGTAAACGCAATTTACACATTGTTTTAAACACAAAAGGGTGAAAATAAAACTGCTAATTGCTTTAATTTGCCGAGTAAATTGCCTCGTGGAATTGTGGCTTCCTTCCTGTACTCGAGGCTAAATTTATTCACGTTTGTGCGAGCTACAGAAACTCGTCCATCTTCAAACTATTCGCGAGACTAAAATCTTGGTGAAATCAAATCACCGCTGTTTAATTACGAATTACGTGCTCAGTGCAGAAAGGAGATTTATCGCTGTTAGAGGGAAAGGGCGGGTTAGGGCGAGATATGTACTTCCAATCAGCGTGGGCGAGGATATAAGACGGAGGGATAAGGATAAATGAAATAAAAAGGTTTCTTTTTTTGGGATCACGGGGGATCTCTCGCCCACGTCATGCATTATGCGCGAGTTTTCGATTCGCCAATTGGCTCATTAAATCGACGATTACACGCGCGTTTCAAGTATTATGATTTAACATCTGAAAATTTTCCACTCATGTTTCTGACGAGTTCTGGAAATTTAACGGCAGTTTAAATTCCCATCTCCACAATTTTCAAGAATTTTTTTCACTTTAAAATCTTTCTTTCATTAAAAAAAAAAACAGGGAAACTGTCAATTTCTGTTCAATTATCCGTTCAAGAAAATCAGTCAGTGGATTCTAAATTCGCACAACCTCACGTATTTTATATGAATTATAGGGAAAAATTCTGACTTTCTTCGTGAAAAATTTTAAAATATTGATAAAAAGGGTATCGATTCGTTCCACGGATTTTTTTTCTCAAATGGTCGTCGGTATTTTCAAAGAAACAAGTCACGCCAAAAAAGTAGAAATAATCCCGACCCGTGTCAGATACCCCTAATTTCCGAACATCAACTGACTTCCGGTATCCAGGAAAAAAATTAATTACCAAGATTGAACAAGAAATGACGAGATCGTTCAGAATGTTGTTGAACCTGAGGATACCTCGCCCCTCAGTACAAAATTAAATTTCTCAAAAGTTCAGAATACTAAAGAAATTGGTACGAAAAACGACAGCCAGTGCCACTGTCCGATAATAACCAATAACGTCAGATAACCCAGGGTTTATTGGAAAAAAAAATTAAATGGTAAAATATTCAAATTCCATACTATTATAATTGCAGGAAAATTCCGAGTAATTGAGGTGAAATCGGAGAAAAGTTACTCGAGTTGGCAGGTGACGATTTTTTTTTTAAAACGTCATATTCATTCTACACTATCACGAATAATTGAATGAAAAATAATTGAATGAAATGATTGACGCTTTTCAGACGATGTTACCGATATCTCATTGAGATTGTTACGACCGTTTCGGATGCACCGTTTTCTTAAAAAATCAAAAAGAATTTTTTTTTAAATCGCCATGAGGTACCCCTGCCCCCATAAAAATTGGAGGTAGTAATTTTGGGTAGCATAATAACGTCGTGACGTTGCGCGCATTAATAATAACAAAATTTACGTATAAATTTTGGTAAAATTCACGGTGAACTGAATTGACGAATTCACGAGTGCCTACTTGTGGAATGAAATTCCGCCATGAAGATCGGCACGCGCTCCGCCATTGCGTTTTCAAGCGAATCCCTCCACATATATGTAGCAGTGTTGACCCCCGGGTAGAATATCCTTCCCAACAGAACCGGTCGCAGGGTCGAGACGAGAGAAAACGGTAGTCATAATTCACTAGAGCTCTCCATGCTATGAGACCGATCTCGTGTTTAATAGTATTTCTATGTAACACACTGGGATTATGTTTAAATTTATCATTTTTTTTTCCGCGATTCCCCCATAACTGCGGACAGGAAACCGATCAGACTCGATAGAAAAACTAGATGATGCTACTTTCATTCTATTCCCATTTTCTCGTCTTTCGTATGTACCTCATGGAGTAATCAGTGAGAATGTATTTGTATCACTGAAACTCGTTTGTAGAAAATTATTGTGAAATGATAAATGCCGAGTTATACTAGGCGAGGATATGTTTTCTTGTTGTAAAAAATATTAATGAAAGTGTTTGTTTGAATATATGAAGTATTACCGAACGCTATTATAAGTGCCATCGATCTTTTCATGATATGGAGTGTTTACTAGTACTTCATAACCATAAGAATAAATAATGATTAACATCTCCCGACTAATGACACTCGATCGATACGGAACCCCGATTATTATTCACAAGACTTCATCTACTTAAAAACTATCCTTCACTGCTATTAACAAAATACTATTGAGAAGCCATTCGATAATTCGCGCGAGGCAATTTATGTTCTTGATAATCCATTGAAATATATACGAAATCGGGTCATATCATATATTTTTCTGTTTTTTTCCCCGGAATATTCAATGTGACTTTTTCTTTAAATTATCAGTATTAAATCCTGCTATTGAAGTACCATCGTAAGTACGAGGTATTAATCTCCAGCAAAGAACAATTTTCTTTCACTTCATATTTAACCTCCTCCCATACACACCAGAATGTGTTTATACAATTCAAACATACTCGCAAGAAATAATTATGGAATACCATCAGCACCTAAATGAGGTGGACAGGTCAATTCCATAACATTCGAGAATATTTCACACACTAATGCCACTGAATTTTTCCATCAGTGGAATACCTGAATCAACAAATTTCCTAGAACCACCGATGATATTTTCATTTATTTTTATACCCCCCTCGACCGTTGTTTTCCTTTATTTTTATTCTCAGGCGTTTCGTCCTGACCGGAATAACCGGTGGGAGTAGTGCGCGAGGAAATAGTTTCTGGTTTGTAATTTCACGACAGAATAGCCCCGCTGAGATATCCCTTTATTACGCTATTTGAGTTTTTTTTTTTCATCATTACATTTTTTCGTTGATTTTGATTTTAACCCGTGATATGCCCAAGTATTTTCGAAACTCACAACGCAATTTCCCTCACAACAAACAACTCGTGGGTTATACTACTGTTTGCACTGGACCATCGAGAAAGTCGTAAAATTCCAACAAACAATTTCAGAAATTTTTCATTTGGAACTTGAACTCAAGTCGATCGTCTGGATTTCGCGCAGTAGAGAATCGAGGATTTTTCCACCGATTTTAACCCCGACATTGAACACAATCCTCGGTTTTACGATTTACAAACTACCATCGACAGGGAATACCTTCATGTCTCAAAAGCAAACCAGTTAACGCCCCCTTATTTAGCTTTCGTTGAGGGCAAAATTGCTGGGAGCCCTTCCCCTTTTTAAAAATTCTCTTACCAACAGCAACAAATGAAATGTTTTTCGCGAAATGGAAAATTTTATTGGCAAAACCATGCGGTTTCTCAATCATTTTCTCCAATCGAAAAGCAATAAATCCGCATTTAATAAAAAACATACATGTAATGTTTTTCACTGTAGCAAAAAAAATGAATAAATTATTCTGGAGATCAAATATCAAAAAATTCTAATCGCTAAAAAATTGCTTCAAGTTGGACAAGAGAACTTGATATTGAAAAATAATTTTCTTGATTCAGAAGCATTTTTTTCACTGAACAGCAGTTGAATAAGAAAATCATTGAGTTTAAATTAATCTGCGAAGCATTAAAGTGATTTTACAATAATCAAAAAATCCTAGCTGATTGCAATTTATGCTCTCCCCATGTGCAATTTCTCCTCTCCTATCGGTTCATTAAGGTACCAGCACCCGCCCAAGAAACTTGAAATCCTCCTCCTCCTCCGAACGAATCCCGTCGTCCATCAGGTGATCTCCAATCAATGAATTTATTATCAACGCCCCGGAATACCATCTTTAATTCAAAAAGGGGACTGTCAAACACTCATGAATCCACAAAACAAAGAGCAACAAGAGTCAAAATCCACAGAATGGATTCTCCTTTTGTATTCACCAGGAGGAGGGCAGGTACCGTTTCGTTCTGTTCTTGTCATTCCGTTCAACGAATAAAGGGTCTGTATTGTTTTTCGGTGGCCGACCAACTTGACAAAAGATAAAATAAGAAGGAAACAAAAAAATCCCCCGAGTTTGGACCCCTCTATTGTATTGTAATGGGCATTACCAGACGCTCCGAGTGGACGCTTCAAGATTCACCGAGTCCTGAATCTTTTTCCAAATCCCTATAGCCAAACATCTACCTTCGCGCTATTTTATTTTTTCTATCTCTCATCTCTATGGTTAGAAGCCCACAAAGCAGTTCTCCATGAAGCAAAATTATGCGGGGTTGGTGGCTCTTTCTTTCAAGGGGAACTATTGATGGAATAATGAAGAGTACTAGTAGTACACGGGCTGCTTTGGGGTTCTGAATTAACCCAAGACTGGTGCAATTATCGAGGGGTTGGTCACTCATTTTTCTGAATCCCTTACATCAAGGATTTCACAATTGCTTAGAATTTTCTCAATTTCCCCATTGAATTCAAAATTATTTCTTCATTACAAATATTCCGAGAAGAAACACCAATTCAAAAGACAATTCAATTCCATATCCACATGATCCGAAAGTTGAATAAGAAAATGCCGATAAATGTTACGTGAAACCTGAATGATTAAAAATTTCGCGATGTTGAATTAAAAATTTTGAGAATAACTTTTCAAGTGTCGGAAAACGTACGAAAAGCTTCTTCAAAAATAGAATGGTTTTATGATAATTCGAAGGGCGTTTGGACACCCCTGACATCTTGCTACAAAACACCATTTAAAAATCACCCTGTACCTGTGCCAACAGAACTGGGCGACCGTTGGGCGAGCGGTGGGGCGCGGGCGGCAGAGCCAGAGGCAGAGGAACATCTGCCGCGTCGGGTCGACGGCTCCCCCTCTGCCGCACCCTCGACCCATCGCGCTCCAAACACCACCACCTTGCACTATATTACATGAACAATTTCCTCTCTCTCTCTATCACCGTGTGTCGACTACTATCCGTCTTGGAAACATGCCCGAGGCCCCAGCTATTGCTGGGTATTGCGCCCTGGGTATGGATTGAGGAACTAAGTGCATCGGGGTAGACTGTTCGTGCCGGCATTCGAATCACCGATGACTTCGATGCCTCAGTCCAAAAGCCCCTCATTTGATATTTCAATTACTTATTAGCACTGGTGTTCACCTCATGTCGAAATGTGCCATTTCGTTCACTTGTGAAGGAAAAATCCTTTCGTGCGCTTATAAACGAAAAAGGCACAGTTCGCCACTTGTTAAATGTAGAATCACTGACGAAAAACTATCCTTCGACGCATGTGCGGAGATTTGTATCGAAATCTACTAATTTCTTAAGTATGTTCAACACCCTTTTAGCCGAAATTTTTTTATCTATATTTTCGCGTTTTTTATATTTTTTTTTGCGGGAAAGGATGCAGAATTTCCTCAATCGGAAAGAAATATATTTTTCAAAAAATACTGAAAAATGACTTGAATGGGCCCCATTTAAATGAAAAATAGATCAGTTAGAAATATACAATAAAAAAAATTGCAACGATAAAATGGAATTTGGCACTTTCAAATTCAAGTGTTGCCAATCGTCAAAGAAACTTGAAAAGAGAAGGACCTAAAATCAATTTGTCAATAGAGAGGATGGAAATAAATCGATCAAACCCAAGACATATTCGGTACCCGATCATACGTTAATTACGATTCATCGCAGAGAGAAATCAATCCATCATTTCTACCCGATGACCTGAATCGAAACCGGAAGCGCGTCACCCCGAAAACAAAAAATAAATTGCATAAATAACCGAAAAACTGCGTAAGCCCAGGTGAAGAATTCCACATGTGTCGACGAGTCGAAGTGGGCCGAAAATTCAGGAGAAACCTCATCACAACACCGGCAGAAATCAATCGGTGCCCACCGAACTCGTTAACTCAGAGGATTTATGATGGCAGTATCCGTCGATCTCGTTAGCCCCGGCTCGACCACTTTTTTTTTCTCAACTCTTGGGCTCTCCCTCACCTCTCCCTTCCCGCAATATTTTCCGTCTCACCCGCTAATTTCAATCGCACATGTGGCAATAAAATCGAATTTAGTGTTGAAATATTGCAAAAGCGTGGAAGACATAATCTACCGTATTTGGAGAAGCATAAGATCACGAAAGTGGGCTATTCATGTCAAACCTCATTAACGACGATACAATTATCAGAAAATAGAACAACAGAATCTAAGTTTTGATCATTAATGCATTATTGCTGCAAAGAGATTAATTTATTGTAAAATTCACCCTGAGGCGCATCAATCGTACAACCTATATTAGCTCAGGAGAAATTTTTAATCTGACATTGAATTAAAAATCGAAATAATTTTATGGAAATTTCACTGCTAAAATTTTCCGTTCTTACTAAGAAGAAATTTATATTAATTAATTAATCAGTCAATCTTAATAATTTAAGATGGGATTTCCGGTAAAATCATGATGAATCCGAAAAAAATGCCACTCAACCCTTTTTATTTTATTAAAAAAAGTTATTGAATAATTGTGAACTTCAAATAAATTCCGTGAGAGGTGCCTGATACCCTGGGTAATTGACTCGAATAATAAACTGATTTTTGAAGAAAAAAAAAGAGCTTTGAAGAAACAATCAGCTCTATCACTTTGCTACTGAAATCATTATCAAGTCATCGAATTTAGCAAAAGAGAAGGGAAATGCGGATGGAAAAAAAGATGAAGCTAAAGACAAAGGCTGCCGACTAATTTGACCAGGTTGTGTGATCAGAACTCTCCCACGTGTTCTAATGCGTATTGCCGTGTGTAATTACACCAGCCTATAATTCGTAATTAATTTTAATTCTCGCGGGTAGAGTGGAAAAGGAGCGAGGGCTTAATTTACCGGCGCGGTACGAAACGGTAACGATACGCTTCCGACATCTCCCTGAATTACCCCAGAGGAGAGAAAAGAGAAGAGATAAGAGAGACGAGAGAAATCCAGTCATACATCAAACCCAATCATTCAATCTCGCCTCCTTTATTGTTTCTTCTTATTACCAGTGAAGAATTTTTCAACCAGCACGAGAGGAAGGAAAAAGCCCCCAACGAAAATAAATACTGTCGAAGGGTGAGTTAGGGATGTGTTATCGGGTATCATCTTGGCATGGTTTTTATCTCCATGAAGATCACGCTACTGAGTCTCCTCGTTTATACTCTCGTTCTTTCTATATTCCCGGATCTTCTACTGGGTAGAACGACTCGCCTTTGTCCTCACGCTTCTCCCAGACTCTCGTACTATAATTCTTTTCTCAATGTTTCGAAGAAAAGGTAAATACAATGATATTTCCAATAGAGTTCTCGGGAATCAATACAATTGGCGAGAATAGTATCTTGCCTTCGTTACAACAAATTGTGAAAAATTATTTATTAGCGCTTCAAAGGCCAAAGCTCGAATTATCCCTGGCTTCAATGACTGGGAGAAGAGGCTTCTTATTATGAGACAGAATCACTTGATTTTAATCATATCATCCTCCCTATAAACAACTTCTGCCTTTCATCTAAAGATTATTCTGAAGTGACCGGTACTATAGATTTTCTTTACTCAAATTGGCCTGAGTGCCATTTTCAATGAAAGTCCAACGATTTTTTAGAAAATAAAGAGAGAAGGGGGGAGGGAAATTCTTAAATTGATTTTTCTATAAGATATCTTTTTTGCTGGAGAAGAAAGAATGAAGAGAATGAATAGTTAGTTATTGTGGCGGTTATAATAACGGTGAATAGTGTGGATTTAGAATTATCAAGTTTTTAGATGGAGTTATTAAAGTTTTTCTGTCCAAATATTTGTCCTCCCACCCTCAGTGATTTTCACCGATTTCACCGAGTGATGAGCAAGAGTAAACAGAGGCGCACGACCCACCGAGGTCTATCAACACCCGGTTACCCACTACCATGCGTATGCACCGTGAAACGATCCATGTGTGCGTTTGGAACAATTGTTACGGCTCTTTCATCACCAACACCGGAAACTAGGGGGTCTGTGCCCCTATACCGCCCCTATACCGCCTCTACACCGCCACGAGACCCGACACAACCCAGTGCCTCTCATCTCGTCCTTTCAACCAAAAAAATCCCTCCAGCCTTATCCACCGAAATAGTCATTTATGTCATAAGACCTGGAAAGTACTTTTCAGGCGAATTTAATCATAAAAATTTGAATTTACAATTGAAATTGAAATTGAAATTTGAATTTGTCAGGAAAATGCTCTTCAAGCCATGACATAAATTGCTTTTTATCACGAAGTCCAACTAACCGAGTTTTTATCAGAATGAGATTAGGGCGGTCTAGTAATTAATCTTAAGAATGTAAAATTCTAAAAATGGAGAAAATGAAAAATACATTGTAAGCAATCCATAAATTGGATTCTGGGTCTCTAAAGAAAAAATAAAAAATCACTGAGAAATATTTTCCAGTTCATTAACCACTTGATTGATTAAAAAACAAAATAAAAATTTCTAGATTCCAGAAAACTATTCTCCTATTGAATAGTAAAAAAATAAACTTGTTTTCAAACATCGAGATTTTTTTGCCCAACATCACGAAACCTTTCTCTCCACGTCCCATTGTATTTTATTCTCCATTTCTTGGCGATTTTTTTTCAGTAATTTTTCTCGAAAAAAAAACATGGTTATCGCAGAAGAGAAAAAAGTCGACAACAAGTTGGAGCTAATGCGCGTCGGACATACTGAGAGGTAGAGGTATACACGCCCCAACCACGAAGAACAATAGAGTCCATGGGGCTGGGGTTATCCTGGCTTTCGTGGTAAGACTGCAATTATGCAAAAGGACACTCTTAAAACCGCGAAGTTAATTAGTTCGGTACGCGAATCCGCACGATCTGAGGTTTTACCGAGCGACCGGAACGAGACGAAAATTATATTTCTTTGATATTCAATCTCCAACTAAATTATTTTTATCCCCTAATTGACGTAAAAAGGCCACTCTGAAGATAAGCAAGCGGAGGAAAAATAATGAGAATAAAAATGATGATAATTTCAATGGGGAATTTCGAAGTATTGGGGGAGGAGGGAGGGGG
>NW_011887764.1:718496-790845 GCF_000806365.1 Fopius arisanus | reverse complement strand
GGGGGGGGGATTTTATAGTGGGAACTATCATATCTCAATTGAAAATTTTGATGTCTGAAGGAATGTACTCCAACACCGTGCGAATCGTCGCAAAGTCGCAGTTCCACCGCTAAAGGTCAGTCTATACAGGAGTATTGCATAATTAACACCGCGGCAAAGGTTTTATCCAGGTTCGTGAAATTAGAAAGGATATGTGTCCCTTGTAGCATTAATTCGATAATAACTGATGATTAATTGTGACGGAATTATCGAAATATTATTCGTTGAGTTTTCGCGTTTACCTGACAGGCACATTTTCTCTATATTTCCCACCCTGATTCCGCCCATTTTCCCATCCTACTCAACCGATTTAAGAAATTTAATAGATTTTTTATTGTTTTTTGAGAAATACTTGAAAATAATGGAAGTTTTATCACGTTGATGTTCCCATTTAGTAGATAATGAATTTTCATGGAAAAATATTATCTAGAAAATTTTCGATTATTTTCGCTGAGTTTCTACAATTTTTTGGTTAAATTTCTCGAGAAAATTTCCTATTCACCAGAAAGATATTCAGAGGGAATATGAAAAGGCCCTTTTCCAGAAAAATTCTAACGCCTAGAGAAAATCTATCTGACATTTCCTCATAATTAACTTAATTACTGAACTGAATTTTTCGAATAATTTCTCTTTGCGTTAAAATCACAATTAATACACTGTAAAATTATGAGCTATGAATCCACACGAAATTCACATACGGAGTGTTACTAACGAATGAATGAAAATTATTCAGAATGAAAGCATCCGCTGAATTTCTTGCACAGCAAAGCATTAAATTCAAATTGACAACATTGAAGACTCACACAGTGTCATCCCTAAGTTGAGTCCTCAAACGGTTAATTGTAAGTAACGTAGAGTCATGCGGTGAAAAAAAAAAGCATTTAAAAAGGGGAGTATTTACAAGTACTCGCAAAGATGATGATTCCATAGCTAGTATAATTATCTGTTCATACGTTGAATGTTGCTAAGGCAACGATTCGTTCTGGACTCGTAATAGCTCCAGGTTTTTCAGTGTCTGTAAACTTCCCCCTGAATATACATTTACTTTTCCCAACACGTTACATTGAGTAGTTGTATCTCTAGCGTATGTTATGCGAGGAGGTTGCATTCTTCACTGCCATCCTGCATCCTCGACGGAAATAGGAGAACTTTTCGGCGACTTATTCCAATTGCCTTCTAAGAAATACATTTCAGTCCCGCAAAACACATCAGCAATTTTATATCTTTATTTTTCTTTCATACGACTCTACGTTTATACTCTTCATTTTATCGATTTCGCGTGACCCCGCGTCATCAAAAATCAAATGCTGACAGCAAGAAGACGACAATTTTTGGGACACTCTTATAATAAGAATAAAATTCCAATTTGGCTACCGACGATTTTGTGCAATAATAATCATTTTTAACTGTAATATTCTTTGTTCTGATTTTTTGGGGTAATATCTTGAATTGTGTTATTTTGATAGGTAACACTCCAATTTATATGTATATATATAATTTTTATCAAGGAAATTCAAATAAAAAATGTCCATTTTTATCAAGGAAATTCAAATAAAAAATGTTCATTTTTATCATTTCCACGTGAATTCAAAGAAAATTATGTAAAATAATGAAAATTTTCATGTTTCCTCCATTTTCACGATTTTTTTTTGCCCTCCGGAATATTGATCCCCTGCAAATCGCTTGGAATTCTAATTCCATTGAGTAAAAATATTTTTTCCCGCGGTGAAGAATATTTGTAGGAATTTTTCGATCTATCCGTGAACCTAACCGACAAAAGAGTCATTCCGAGAGGCGAACAAGAAAAAAAAAAATTCAAAATAATAGGTTTCTATTTCTCAATTCCATCCCGAAAACTTTTTGCTTCCGACTTAAGTGATGACAATTACCGATACTTATGATTGTGGTCGATGGGATACAGTACTTCCTAGAATCCAATGTCTAATAATAGTCCCTGATTTAAACAAAATAATCATTGATTTTTAGCCTCTTCCCACCTGAGCGCACAGGGGTCAGCTCATAAATTCCCATCTTGTCTCCGTTCCCCCTACCTCATTGTCCCTCTTTTTTTTTTATTCTCATTTGTATCATATAACCCTATGCAAGCACCAAGAGATACATCCCAGTATATGCCGTAGGTAATTACGGTAGCGGCTAACTATCCAACCTGGTTGGAAGAATAATTAGGTACATGGTAATGCCGAACGATCCCGGTTGTGTAGCCATGCTCGCCTCTCCTATTCTCAAGCACTCTCCTGACTTTTGCCATTGGTTCGAGTGAAGAAATTAAAAAAAAAAATCTTTATAATGACCAGAGGTCCACGGGCATTATCCACCCCGATAGCGTCACGTTATTTCAATCCGCCGGGATAATTGTTTCGAGGCATAATTCGGTTGCTATTACCGTCAATGTCCCAGTTATTGCCACTTTAAGCCTTTCTAAGGATCCAATAAATACATTTTATTAGAAGGAGAATAATTTACAGCCACGCTGTTGGAAAATTGCACTTCAATTTTCGGTTTACCACAAAAAGTATTACAAAAATTCCACACGAATATTATAGATTTTACTGTAAAAAATTCATTTTCAAAATATTTAGGTTAAAATTTCTTCAAGCCAATATAGGTTTACATATGATTATTAACCAGGCTATTTCAGGCTATTTCAAGCTATTTCAGGCTATTTCAGGCTATTTCAGGCAGCTTACATGTGGCTATTATATAAAACAACTGATGAGGGTGGCATTAACGAGGACATTGACGCTATTATTCGATCATACGCATGTGACAATCTTTAAAATGATCATTTCATGACCTTGGGAAGGAACTCTGCAGAGTTTTAGGCGCCATCAGGAAGGGGGCCCCCTTTTTTTGGCAAACCAGTCCCCGGGAATTTATCCACTACTAACCGGTCTGAAAACAGTCGACCCCTTTTGCCAAGTTCCCCCAGGAGCTATCGCTAAACACCTGGCAATCGATAGTTTATACAAAAGGGCTTTAAACGGACATTGTGAGGAGTCATTGGACAGGGGAGAATGGGATTAACCCAGTGAAGCATCAAGAAACATTAGGAAAATGACAGAAAAAAAAAGGTTCTATCTTCAGAGACTCACTCCTAATTTTCAGGAATAAACTCCTGATCTTTAGAGATTTTGATTATAATTTAAAATGAAATTTCAGCTTGAGGAGTTATTCATTGCCAAGTATCATGTGATTTCACATGATTTTAGCTCAGAGTGACACAGTGATTTCACCAATGAATAGCCCCTCGGTTAAGTCCCTGAAAATTAAAACATTTTTTTGTCCTGGTGCTGCTGTCATCAGCAGTTCCGTTAGCCTTATCTTCATACCCTCGGGGTTCATTGAAAATACAGAGGACAGATGAAAAAGTAAAAAGAGTTCACGTGGATTGTGGAACGGATGTGGACATATCGGGCTGCGAAGGCCTCTCGTCATGTCTCCGCATCTGTGTATCGAAAGGTACATAAAAGCAGGGGGGACACGCGATATCTCATGAACGGTAAACAAAAGGTCCTTTTGTCTGGGAATGATTACTTACGAGGTGGGACACGAATGGCTGCAAATACGATGAATATGAATACAACGTATGAATGGAATGACATAAGGAGACGTCTCATTTTCTCGGGGATACAATTTGCAAGAAAATTGAAATTTCCTGTTTGAAAATAGCGTGAATAAGTGATATGATTATTCCATTGTGCACAGCATTATGCCATTTTCCCCCGATACAACAAACATTTACTCATTTTTCACCAATCAAATGACGAGAAACATTACGGGCGTGCCAGATTTTCTATCGACAGGAAATAGTGTCTCGTCCCTTCATTTGATTTCCTTCTTATGGGTACTTTCAAGTAAAGTAATAAATTAATATTTTTTGCATTGAGGGTATTGACTTCTTTCTAACGTGCGTTTTTTGTAAATAATAAGGAAATATAGTTTTTCCATCAAACTCTGAACATTGCACGAATGCATTAAAAAAAAATTAATCATTGCAAAATTTCCGATGTCTAACAATTATAAGTGATGAAATCAGAAAATCCCAGTACGAAATTCTAAAGAATGACAGTCGTCTTGTAAAATTTATTATTGCGAAATTGCAATTTACTAATTTTTTTATAAATGCTCCTTTAAAATCTCTCTTTCGAACTCGCACATCACGGAAAAAATCAAGATCATTATTCCTCCACTATTTAAAACGTGTTCAATTTTCAACGACAATTGCAAACGCATTTTCAATGTTGTCAAGAGAATAGTGATAAATTGCAAATTGAGATTTGTAAAAAAAAAGTGAAGAGTAATTTTCCACAAGTGTAGGTTGAATTCTTTGTCCTGAACGGTGGACCGTGATTGGTTGCCTCCCACACCAATAGCCCTCGAGAGAAACCGCTCGAAAACCGTTCATTTTCACACGTTTCCACCCCTGTCCCCCCCCCCCGATAATCGGCCAAATGATCCTAAAAAAAACTCCAAACAATCCCAATGTAACTGGTTGGTCGAGCGAGTATTTGTTGATTCACCAATCAGGAGATTTTTCTCATGCGTCCCAGGGAGAGCCAATCCGGAAATGGACCCCCCGAGTACCTTCGAAGAATACTTAACACAGTAATGCTAATGTATCCCGATCGATACACAGAGATCGTGCCGGCACTTTGGTACCATTTCGTCTGGCTTGCGCAATCGATTAGACAATGAATCCCAACGCGTTATTCAAAGCTCAAGTGAATGTCGATGTACCATGAAAGATTCTTCAACTCCCCCTTTGGTTATTAGTTAACGTGGGCGTTAACTTGTCGCTCAATGGTTGGACAATCGGTTGATGTATTTGCATTAATGTATGCGAGGAGTGTGCGATGATTTATCGCGAGAATTTGCATTCTCAATGCCATGAAAACGAGAAATTACCAGATCTCTCCAGCATAGAGTGTAAAAATCATGAAATACTTAATGCATTTCACCTTTTTTCTCTCTCTCTCTCTCTCTCTAGTCTCACATTGCAAATCACTAACGATAAATCACACACGGGATATTTGCAGTTGCTGTGAATATTCGCAATATCCGATCGATGTGTCACTGATCCTTCGATCGCTTCGGTTAATCTCAATGGAAGGATATCTCAGTCATGAACACGTCAGTTCAATTACTGTGAATGAAAGATTTCGTGCTTTCGAATATCAGAAAATCAACAAAGATATCTCTAGGTGAATGAATTAATCATTTTTTTCCACAATTTTCGGGTAAAATCCCTAGCAAATAATGTCCTAATTTTTGGGAATACTCGTAATGCAGTTCAAGTAAATTTTCCTTCAGAAGTATCTGAAGTTAATAATTGAAGAAATGTATTAATTATTCAAGACGCTATTGAATTCATCAGTATGAAAATGAAGATAACTGGCATGAGAAAATGCTTGTCGATGAAAATTTCAGAATTTCCTTACCCAGAGTTGCAACAGCAATTTATCAACAACGTGAACTGATTAGAAAATTGTAAGATGAATTGAAAAATAAAAAAATTCCCCGAAAGGACCAATGCGAAAAGAAAAAAAATTTCCCCGGTTCAAAAGAAAATTCATAAACTATGAGATCCGCGGAATCGCAACTTTCTCACTTGGAAATTGCCACATTCCGGGTCTCCTTGTATTCACCCGAAGCTCTTGGGTTCTTCCCCCCTGGGAAGTTTGTTGCACAATTTCCGGAGGACCGTTACATTATTTTATCATTACACTTATTCATAAAAATAAGGAAATGCGAGCACCCATTGTGGAATTCCCGAGACAATCCATTGATTCGATCGCGTAAAACGCATGAAAAAAAAAAAAAAAACGTAAAAAAGAAACGAAAAAAATGAAACCCTCTAAAAATAATTGAAATAATTCCCTCTCTTATTACGGAATTTCGTTACATTGTCGGTTTCACGTGAAATGAAGAGACGTGATGGCATGGTACACACGTTCCGTCGTGCGAGCGTGTAATATGAGCCAACGGGCCGTGTCGTGGTTTCAATGCACCGGTGAGTTGTGCGCGTGAAAAATTAATTAACACTGAGGAATAAAAGAGGCATACGACGGCACTCATGCAAAACATCTCGAGTCTATTCACAAACATCGAAGAAATTCTGCACACCCCCAGAAAGACAGGAGGGGCAGTAGGGGAATTCTGAGGAATCGTTACTGTGAGAAAATCCACCATTCGTAGATAAATAAATGGTTTGTACGTGGATACAGAGGAATTGATTGATAAAATGCATCGCATCATTGACCCTATCCGCCTGGACAGACAGTGAATTCAGCTCGAAATCGTTTGCAGATGCCACGGCAGTTTGGAAATAAAAGGAAATACGTCGTCAAAGGCGGGGGGAGAGGAGGAGGCAGATCTTCGGGGAATCTGCATGTTGGCTAGATGTGGTCTTTCCTTTATAAGGGGGCGCCCCCGACCTGTCCCTTCTCTGACTGACGGCACAATCCTTGATCTTTTCCATCGATACTCCTGGCTATCTTCGAACTTGGACAAGGCCCAGCGACTCAGAGGAACACGTTCTCAATCCCAGATGGAGTTTTTTTCACCGCGGGGAAAATAAGATGAGAGAGAAAATAAAAGGATCAATGAAGAAACGACAACACCGGACTCACAGGGATCGACGTGTGCCTCGAGCCTTCTAGCTCGTCGGCATGTGAGGGCCCTTAATTATGCACGTTTTACGCGCATCTGTAAAAAGCTAGAGTCATCGATATCCGAGAAGACCCCGCAAGGATGGATGGAATGAAGGGGACGATGCATTTGCCGGATTAAGAGGGAAAATGAGCGAGAGACCGATATGTAGGAGTTGTTGTCTGAGGTACCGAGGGGCCAATGCATTCGATAGATCCACGCAATGCAAATGGGTAGCGGTTATGGGAGATGGGAATTCAACTGGAGATCGAGACCTTCTAGTTAGCAGATGCCGCGGTGATATTCAACCTCTTCTTGGCTTTTGTCGCCGATACCGTGTCAACAAATTTTCTATCAATTTTCAAGTTTTCAACGTCAAATGGCGAGTGGGTATACTCATCGACCATGGAATATTCCGTCTTCCGAAAATTCAGTCTCGAGAAAGTTTTCTCGGACTTGAAATAATTTCTAATTTTTTCTAATTCCGGGTAATTTGTCGAAAAAATTTAATGGAGCAAAGTTTTCATCAATGTTTCAAATTTTCTCAACCCACTTTAATTAATGAATTACATAATTATGGGAATATTCATCCATATTGTGAGAGGATTATTTAAAAAAAAATAACATTGAATAAAATAAAATTTGAAACCTTCAGAAAAAATAATGAGCAATTAACGTCGAACTAGGAGAGACTCTAAAAAATGATATTCCTCTCAATTAGAACTTGAACTCAAGATATCCATTAATCTCCCCGATGATTCATAATAATAAAAAAATTAATTTGTTAAATTGGCTTGAATTAGCGAATTCATACTATTAAAAAATGTAAGACATCCAATGAAATGGAATTGTTTGGAGTGAATTCGGTTAGAGAATGATGGGGGGGAAAAAAAGGAAAATGAAAAACCCGAGGAGAAATTAGGGTGGCAATGACAAAATTGATGAAAATAATTGTCAATTAAAATGGGAGTAGTGGATAGTGTATGTGTGGACGCGTCGTTGAGGATTTCGTCTCGTGTGAAAGCACGTCTGGATACACTGGGGGCCGAGGATCGGTTTTCTAAGGAGTTGAAGAGAAAGCCTGAGAACATAACTGACGAAGAGGCCAAACGCCAACGAGAGATATACCTTGATTCTGTATCTGTATAAACCAGAGTGCACCGTGTGTCTAGCTGCAGAGATGCAGACCTTCCGAGTACTGTCGGGAGCGGCTACCACACCACGTAACCCATGACTCCTTTTCTTAACTTTATTTTCCATCCCTATCACCTAGCTTTCAGACGAGAATTCCTCTCTGTGTGCCTCATGTATCTTGCATGGGCATTTTATGTCTGCACGAATTGCAATTAAACCATCTGTTTTTTGCCAGCTTAATGCATGTACGTGAAATTGTTGTTCCAGAATTATTCACGAGTTTTTAGATTATACGTGTCATAAGAGAAATGCCGCGAGTGGAGGAAAGCGGAAATGAGAAGTATTGGACAATTTTTATTCATCATGGGGAGAATTTTTTCCCGTTCGCCGTTTCAATCAAGCAATTTTTCAATTCCATTGCATTCGGCTTTTTCTGTCGATACACTTTTTGTACGTGCATCAGAGAAATTATACAAACTTTTTCCAATAATCATTCTTTTTCGTCTGCAGTAGATTTAGAAAAAAATGGAGTTTGCAGTGGAAATAGAATGGCTAGAGAAATTTTTTATTTCGAGATTTCCAATTATTAAATGCGTCCATTGATTCGAATGCATGCATAAATAATTGAAATTTTGAAACAAAAAATTGTTCTTCGGGAATAAATTTGATAACTTGAGAATGGCCTGCAGAATTCAATTTGAAAAAAAATCCTAACTTCATTGTTTACATTTGTTGTAAATTCCCACGAATAATTTTTTAGCGAAATAAATTTTGAGTCTATGAAAAATCGAGGAGAAAAGGTTGTACTCGAAGAATAGAAATGCAGTTTGTTAAAATTGGAGTTTGACTGATTTTTCCTAAATAGTTCCCTGAGAGTTCAACTCATTGTCCTTCTGAATCCTCAACTCCTCTCCAGGTGCAGCTGTTGCATCACCGAGGCCCCCAAGTGACTCTTCTACATCCGTTAAAGAGTGAATGGATCCGAGGTGAGCGCATAAATACAGAAAACTCCAGGAATGAAGCATCGTAAACACTCAGGCCGAATAGATAAAATGTCACAGTACAAATAAATCCGACGTTAAACCACATATTTACTCCTCTTCCATCCTATCCCTCACCGAGAGTATCTCCCTATTCCCATTGAATTCACATATTTAGTTAAACAAAAACCGAGATAACGAAAAATTTTTCGGCATCCGGTTTGAAAAAAGGACCTACGAGTTTCTCTGGCATTTGTAAACGCGTTATGGGGAAAAGGCTGGCTTCCTGGAAAGAGGGGTTGGACACCTGTCCCTCAGTGAGCGTCAACCATTTTCGATGGGGAAAATTGACAGCTTTGAGAGCCACTGGCAATACCAATGCCCTTCCTTCAGTCACGTGTAGCTCAGATGACCAGGAATCTTCCCAGGACTTCATTCATTCACTTTAATAAATTAAATAATAAAATTCCCAATGAAGTTTCAAAGCCCAATGAGTCCAGCATAACAGTGACGTTAAATACAATCGGAATTTCGATAACTATTGAGAGGAAATATCAACAGGCGAAAATTTAATCAGTTGAAAAAAGTTATTTCGGCATTGTCCTATTTTAAATTGTCAACTTTCAAGGAAAATCTATCTAAAAGGGGAACGTTGTGTCGAAAAAAAATCAGTTGCAAAATAATAAGGTGATTTCAACAACTGCTCGTTGTAGAAGGGAATTTCAAAGGAAGGATCTTCCTTTTTGTAAGAAATCTGATCAGCTGTGAAAAAGTCCTCTAACGTCTCCATCTTGGATTGACAGTTTTTGAGATAAATCGATAATTAAGAATTTTTGTAATATTTAATTTGACTCATGTCACTCAATCTTTGTTATTGAACTTGAGAAGCAAGATTTTGTGCTCCAAAAGCATCAAAGCACGCAAGAAACTCCAAGAAAAAACATTTAAAAATTCGCAGAATACAGAGCTAAAAAGCAAAATGCTAAAAAGACCTAAAAACCTATCGACTCCAGGATAAAATATCGAAGAAGCTCTTTCATCGGAAATTTCATCATCTACAAGAAGTTCCTTAACAACGCCAAGTCGAATCGACAGTTCTCAACATGAATCCAAAATTAAAAAAAACCTTTAACCCAATATTCCACGAATCTCGAACCTGGTCGAATAACAGAAGCTCCCAAACCTCGTGAAAGATTCCTTGAAAAATCGATATAAAATTGGGTGAACGCAGGACGAAAACTCATGGTACATATAGCGACTACAAAATGGAATGGAAGCGAAGTGGTGCCGGTGGCCAATGTTTTCAGAAAAGACCTCACCAAACAATGTCGGACGCAACAGGGGAATACTAATGCAGCTCCAGCCTCCGAGACCCACCAAAAACACCCAAAAAAATACCTCGATATGCCCCAATACGTTGAAAATAACGAGATAATGCTTTTTTTCGAATTAAACAAGACGCAGCGCAAGCGTCATCGAGGGAAAAAAATCCGACGAATGCGCCGGCGCTGAGCGTCGTTGTTTGACCTGTTGCCTAGCAGCAGCGTCTTTTCACCGTTCGAATCATTCAATTCACAATAATGAAACATTTTTTCAAGTCAATAACACCCAAATAGGGACAATAAAGAATAAAACACTCACCAAAAACCGGCAGAACCAAGACGATGATGACGACGCTCGCACACAGCGCGTAATCCAAATGTAAACGTCGCTGCATTTCGATGTATTTATCCACAAAAATCACAATAAAAATGATTTATTTTCACACACACATAGCCCCGGGTACACCGTGGCAACGGGCAACTACCTCACTATCCCTCATCTGACCAAAACTCCGTCAACATTCGGTAGAAATAAACAACAGTATCCAAAAGCAAAATCACACGACTCAACGGGATATCACACCGTCCCTCACGATTTATTCTGTTTTATTCGGTTTACTCCGGTCAATTACTCGATATTCAATTATTCTAACTCACTATCACTCGATTGTTTACGATCATCACGCACTCGGTAGTTGAGGGTTGAGTATGAACTGTTGGAAAATAAACAAACGACACGCGGTTAAGCCATATACGAGCACGAACGCGCACCAAACACGTCTGGACTTCTATTGTTCGTTGAGGGGGGCTGAAAGTAGTGCCGAACTGCGCGCGCACCTGCTCCCCGCCGCTGATATCAATGCGCGTCCAAAATGGCCGTCACTCCGAGCCAATGGTGCCGCGTGCATGGGGGAAAATCCCGCGCTACAGGAGAATTTCCACCGCTGCACAACCGGGGAGTTTGAAAATTTTTAGGGGTGGACGGCTGCTTACAACAGATGTTCGAGGGATTAAACGAACTTGGCATTCTCCTCCTTTCATCATTTTCACTCGACCAACATCTGAAAACGTCCTGTTGCTATTAGGGCATTTAATTTCACCCATTTATAATAAAAAAAATTGAAATGTTCTTGTCACATTCATATTTTTTACGTTATTCTATTTTTTTTTTGTATTTTTGAGGCTCCGGCAATTTTTTCTTCTTATTAGCTAGCATGAGGTGTCTGATTTGGGGTGGAATTTTCGAATTTTTATGCTAAATTAAATAAATTCATGGATACTTTGGGATTAAATCAAAATGGTTATGAAAATGAATGAAAACCCCTCAGGCTTATAAATGAGATAATTGAGATAATGGCTTTTTGAGATCAATAGCTTGGCTATCAACTGATATTAAACAAAATTGTTGAATTTGACGTATCGTAAATCATCAGTTGGCTACTGCACTTAAAATTCGTGATATATTATAGACTAATTACAGAATAAGAAAATGTATTGGATAAACTGTTTTCTTTTCTCGTTACATTCCTTGTGTGAATAATAACAAGATTACCAGTACTAAATGAACTCTCTGTATCATTCATAAACGATATGAATCGTTAGAGGACAACGATTTTCGCTCCTTTCAACTAACGAATACAAATGCAGCATTACAATTTGTTGAATGAGTACAAGTCATATTTTTCCTCGGGTATATTTTTACACGAGCGCATTATCCCTCTTGGAATTTTACCGAATGATCTGCGTTCCAGCCAAGTGGAATACACGAGTCTGAGTCATTAGTTCTTATTAATGAAGCCGTTAACCCTATCGTGGGTAACAACAAACTGGCGATGCTGCACGAGTGGCCTTTGCTAATTAATGCCACGTCGTACGTCAGGGGAATAAATTGACACTATTGAAATAAGTGTTTCGTTTATTTCGTTACAGGGACTTGGTAGTCGCGTGATTCAACAATAATTCATCGGAATCAATTAATTATAAATATCGCTGAATCTACGAGAGATAACGAAATGCTCTAACTGTTTCTAGGAATACTCATTTCACGCTGCAAAAAAGCTTTTGACCAAGACTCTGGTATCTTAGATTCTGAGATAATCCTCGACACTCCTCAAACGAACGGGTTCATTCGATCCTTTAAAATTCGCGTTCAATTATTCTTCACATGATTAAATCATGAGAATTATGGAGTAGAGACAATGATAAAATGGAATTTTTAATTGAATAAATTGCATCGTAACTGAGTTGTCAAGGAGATTGACCCCTGTTACATCGATATTCCTCCAGTACATGGAAAAATGGCTGATCCTCTAATATCCTCAACTCAGGACAGTAAACTCACGACACTGAACAGAAAGATCATCGAGATAAAAAAGAAAATCCAACTGTCCGGTGAGTTTCAAACTCTTCTCCACATTTTTCTTCTCCATTGGGCCCCTTGATGAGAAAAATTCGAAGAAGCTGAGTATTACGCTAGTCCCTCGAGACAATTGTCCTCATCAGGCTGATGATTTCACTTGCTCCGAAGCTGTCATCCTGACTATTTTCATTTGTAGCCGTCTCGTGGTCTCGGTTGTGTACCCCATTCGTTGCACACACTCTCTGAATGACCAGCGTTGCTAATTCAGCCGCTAACTGGACTTCCACAGGGGGGTCAACTTTTACGATTCCACGAAGTCTCATGTGCGCGGGCTTTATAGTTTTCTCTTATTGATAAGTTAAATGCATTCTATTGCCTTCAATTAGAGAAAACCTGGGCTTTTATTTTTATTGTTGGGAGAATTTCAAGACTTCAGAGAGAATATTTTCTTCAAATTATTCATAATTTCAATAATTAACTATTCCGTAATAATAACGAACGAGTCATTTTTTTCTACGTCAAGTTAATAATCTGAGAGGAATTTTATTTTTATACTTTCTTGAATATGGAGAAAATTTCATTTCGCTAAATTTCAGGGGCAATTTATGGCGCACTCTCGGTTAAATCCTGCAATAAAATAGAGATGGAATGATTTTTTTGTATGTGGAATTATTAATCAGAGCAATGTTCTTTAATCATTCACGTGGAAAAAGTTTTAAAGCCTTAGGTTCAAAATGGCTTTTTTTTGTGAATAATTTTCAGATAAAATCTTTCAATTGAATTTATTTATTTCCATATGTTGTAACTAATCGTTCCAGAAGAAATGAAATTTTACTATCGATCATTAATGGGTAGGAAGTTTAAAGTTCAATGCCGAGAAGTTTATTGTGGCCATCAAAAAGAATAAGACAGCTAGTCGATTGACCCACATATTCTTCTATTTATTCCATCCTTCCGCAGTAAAATGACTTCTGAAATTGTCGATGATGGAACTCAGATATTTGGAACGACTCGTATGAAATATCCACTACTGGCCAGAAGAAAAAGACCCAAGAGGATTTTATGTGGACTCATTCAATTCATCAGCAATGTAAATTGTAAACTGTAAAGATCCAATATTTCTTGGGATCTGCGAAATTCCCTTCTGTGGAGGGATATCGTTTTATTAATGAAGATTGATAGACCTGATGCTAATTTTATTCCTCCCTCTCTCCGTATTGATACCAGCGTTGATCATCACATCGAGTGGAGTTGTTAATTAATGTCGGTTTAATAATCACAGAGGGACAACGAAAGGCGAATTACGAGGAGTGCGATGCCAAGAAACGCGAGAGCTCAGACAAACTCGCTAATCTCAAGAAAGAAATTAAAACATTCCTGATAAAATACACAAAAGCGAAGAATGTATGTATTAATTTAATTATTATGAGATTTCTCTGTAGAACTCCAACAAAATGTCACATCGTTCTCGCGTAATTCAAATCATCGTTTTTTTCAATGAAAAATCTTGGAGTCTAGTGACTTTTATTTTTTCTCTGTGCAATAACTTTAGAATGAGGAGGCGGCCGACAAGGTGGTTTTAGCGAGCCGGGAATCCTCAGCCTGCGTGAGGAAACGCGGCTTGGAAGAAGCCATCGCCCGAGTCGATGAGGACAATATTCGATTGCGAAAAAAACTCGATCTCGTCAAGTACGAGAGTGATAAGGTAATCATCATAAATCCATCACGTTTTATTATTACGATCCAATCAATTTTTTGACTCCCTCCAGCAACAGGACAGACTCACGAAACTACTTGGGGAGTATGAGCAGTATGTTAATGGAAAGGTGCAAAAATTCGTCGAGAGGAAATTGGACAATCCGTTGAAAAAGGTTTAATTATAGTAAGACGATCTTATTATTCATCTGTCATTATTTTTCTCGCGTATATCCTGGAACAATACCAAATTATTGGACAAACTGGAACACTTGACATTTTTTGGAAATTTGAAACTTTCCGATTTAAATACTACTTCGTTAATTAATTAATTTATTTATTATACTAGCGATGGAGTGACGTGATATGAGTCGGATTTTATAAATTTGTTAAGTATGAGTTTATCGAAAACATAATTTTTTTGGAGACAACAGCAGATCTTTGTTGAAAATTTAATCAGCTACGAAAAAAAAATTTCGTCGTCTTTTTAGATGAATTGATAATTAACAAAATGTAAAATTCAATTCATCCCGCTTTGCCCCTTCGCTACTGATTTCATTCATGAATTTTCTGTGGATTATTCAGAAAGTGATAAGTCTGGAGAATCATTTGCATAGGATAAGTGTAATGCAAATGGAAGCTGACACTGTGCGAAAAAAATATAGATCAGTGCGAGCGAGTTTAAAGTCGGATGCAGCTTTCTATGTGTCTCAATTGGGAAGCCTGGAGCAGAGTATAAAGGACCAGGATGCTGAGATTAAACAGCTCCAGGTAAATTCTTCACTCTTCAATGCTCCAATTAATTGAATAATAAAAATCGAAAGGGTACCAAGTTATTTTGTTACTAATTATTTTTTCCAGAAGTATCTAAAAATCTAATAAAACAGCGAATTCCTAGTGAAAACCCTTTTTGTAGATCTTATTTTTGCTCTATAAAGTAATTCCTAAGAGAAATTCCACCATCTCTCTGAAATTCACTACAGTCTTCGCTACAGAATTTTCTTCTTTAATTAATTAATTAATTAAAATGGACAAATAGGAGGTGAAGACTGAGGCTGTGGACTTGAGGGACATCACAAAGGAGACGCTGACGAAGCAGGAGATTGAGGCAATGCATACGAGCAAGGAGCGAGAAAATGTAATCCTGGATTATAGACAGAGGGTGGAGGACCGCAGGTTGGAACTGGAGAGGCTCGAGAGGATGATCTTTCCTGCAGTGCGACTGCCACCGAGAGAGGATGATTTCGAGGGTGGGGAGAAGCCTGATAGCAAGAGGACTGAGGATGATGACCCGCCCAAGGATGAAATCACCTATCTGGAGGAGGCTTTTGCCAAATTGAGGAACGCAACTGGAGTCACCAGGAATGATGAGGTACTTGATCGATTTCTGGCACAACGCGCTACCAAGGAAAACCTCCAGAGGATGAGAACAGTCACGGAGGATGAGAAGATGATCCTCGAAAAGCAGCGGCAGAAGTTCACCGCGGAAATTGAGATGCAGAAATTTTCGGAGACGAAAGATGCTGATCAGTGAGTTCTCTATCAAACAAATAATTGATTGATTGATGGACTCCAGACGGACGACACGTTTAAAAAATTCTAGATTTAGATTTTTTTCTAAACAGCTTCGAGATTAAACAAAACAAAACTCAGCATTATTATCCAAACTTTTGAAATTTTATCGCTCTGATGTGGAAGATATTTCTCATTTATTCGAGTTCCATTACAGAAACGCCGAAGAGCTCGTCAAACTAAATGAGAGAATCGAGGAAGAGGTAAAGCGTCAGAATGTTGCTGAGGTGAGGACGAAACGAGTCCAGGGGACCCTCGGCGAGGTTGCGAAAATACTCTGGAAATTTTGTGACAGACTCAGGGTGAGTTACTGAGACTCATTAATATGAATATATCAAGAATGAACGATGGTTCGTGAAGAGAAAAAAAAACACTTTGCTCCCCTAAAAATCTTCGGTCAGATCTCGAAGTCAATGGTGATTGACTTGTTATTGTTTATTCTTTAATTTCTATATTTTTTCGATTTCGGTGCCTTTCATTACTATTACAAGATGAGAATATGGGGAATCAGCAGTTGCTTGACGAAGAAATGGAATTTTGAAAAAAAGTTCTTACCTCGTTCGAAAATCCTAGGTCCGTCTCTTTGGTCAAGGGTGAACAATTTTTTTTTCATATTTCGGTGTAAATTTTTTGTTGCTCCCGGTTAGGATGTGAATGAGACATTCGTCTCGGTGACTCCGGAAAACCTGGAGGATCCGTATTGTTACTTGAAGCTCTTGGAGGAGAAGATGGAGTGCCTCGTCGATATGATGGGCGGCCACGACCAGTACGACCAGTGGATTCAAGAGGCTTTTGTTGATAAATTCGAAACTCTATCGACTGGATCTGCATCGGAGGCTGTTAAGGCTGTTGAAGCCGAGGCCCGACCACTTTTTCCACGATTCCCCGGCGCACCGACCCCAGCTGCCCAGGCTATTCCATCCGAGGACGAGGAGGAAGTGCCCACTCGAAGTGTTCTCAAGAGACAGGCACAATTGCTCGTTGATACTAAAAGCAGGAGGAAGGGATTTAATTTCAGGAGATAATGCTCTTTTGTTTATTTATCTTTTCGTGTGTTTTTCCTATTTTTTTCAATAAAACATTTGGAAAATGAGTCGGAAAGTTTCTATGGCCACTCCTGAGGAGCGACGAGAGAACGACGGGGATGAGGGGGAGGAAGGAGACCTCGAGGAAGCTGAAGATCAGAGGAAAGGGAAAAATTCCGGAGAAAGCAATTCCCCTCTGACTGATTTTGGTATAAAAAATATAAAAGGGGAAAAATCTATTCGTTTCAATTATTTTATAATTGAATTGTTTTTCGAGTTGCTTAGCAGAAAGAAATGTCATTTTATTTTTTTAGATTGTATGTAGATATTTTTGGGATTTAGTGGTCTCATATTTTATATTTACTTGGCAGGAATGGTTTTTATTTCTTAGGATAATTTCATTGAAGTAGTTAACGTTTTGAAGACCTTATCTTTATGAGCGATTGTTATCTAATAGAAAGCGTCTCAGTGCCATCTCGAGTGGTGCAAGACCTTTTAGAGAAAAAACGAGAGATGCATGAAGTCACTATTAAGGAAATGCAAGTTGCTCTTATCGCCATTCAGGAAAATTATCGGAATAAATTCGAGGCACTCGGGAATCAGTTGACGTCGAATATCGACGAAATTCGACGAGAGATTCGGGAGATCCAAGGGAATTTTACAAGTGACGTAGGTATCTGATATTTAGATTGTTGTTTTCCTATGACATTTATTCCAGTGAGATATTTCTTTGGCATTAAAATTTTTCTCCGACTAGAAAGCTCAGAGGAGAAAAAGATTAAGACGTATGACTTGTCAATATATTTCTATTAAATTTTTTCCATGAAGATGAATAATGATAGCACATGCTAGTGAGTGTGATTCTTCTGAAAACAATTTTCATATTCGTAAAATATTAGATCAATCGATTCAATGCCGCTGAGCACGCGAAGGTGGACGACAGACTGACGTCACTGCTGGGAGTGGAATCGTCTCTCATTACTGAATTTCACAAAAAAATATGTAAAAATGAGAGAATGCGAACATTATCTGTCAGAAGAACACTGAAAAAGTTTCGAGAAAAATTGAGATGCATTGCACACGTGCCACCTGGAGCTCTAAAAATTCCAACTGACGAAGAAATCGAGGTAAAAACGACAGAAAACAATTTTCTGTCTGTTGATAAATAATTAATGCACTATTTTCAGGACTACAATGAAAAAATCAGAAATAATTACGCGATTCATGAGGAGTTGTGTTCAAAGTTGCATTTAAGTACAAGTAATTTAGAATCAGAGTTGCAGAATTGGCTGAAGGATGTAAAAATTTTCAAAGCAAATGCATCATGAACTAGACTAGGGAAAGAATGGACTCTGGTTTCCGCAGATCGTCATAAATCTTGAAATCCGTTGGATCATCGGGATCGAATTCGATATCCTCTGGTTTTATTTCCTCCTTTGGTTTTCGAATACGAGGAGGGGCAGATGGAGCTCGGCTCAAGCACGATTCCACCTTTTCTTTTACACTCCTCTCACTGACCGTACCATCCACCAGGACCGCAGATTCACCTGCATACCTCAGTAGTGATGTAACATTTTCGAAGTATTCTGTGAGCTTCAAACAAGTATTTAGGGTGATTTATTAACCGTCGATTTGCTCAGCTTTTGCGAATAAAATTGAATATTAACGAACTTTGCCAACGGAATGTTTTTATAAAACACATTCCTTGTACTCAATAATTCAAATCTGGGACACGATTTTCCAAAGTTTTTTCTTGCATTTGATTACTATAGGAGTCGGAAAAAATACACCGGGGGTTTAGGGAGTTTACGACCGTGAAATTTCAGAGGAAAATTGAAACGTTTCGACTTTAGCGACAAAATACAGCCCTCTTACAGTGACAATATAAAATTGAACAATTCGCTGTAGAAAAATAAATTGTTCTAATATATAATGAATATATAAATCTCATAAAAGCATCCCTTACAGTGTGATTGACGACAATTTCACAATCCTCAAAATGGGTGGCAAGTTCCACATCAGCTTCCTCCCCACTTCTTCTGGAATTATGCTCACTCCCAGTGTAAATATTGAACTTCCTCGAGAACAATCTCTCCTGGCACGTCGCCTCATCGACATTGATACAGATAATTCTGGGAAATAAAGGGATTCGGCAAAATCATGACATCATTCATAAAAATATCAGCTTTGATGAACCTGTTTGGAGGTGTAGCGAGTAAATCGAGAAGTTTAAAGTCCTCAACGGTAATCGGATATCCGAACAAGACCCACCCCTTCTTCAAACACTCACTGCCCATCAGTTTATTCTGAAACAAAGGGAATATCATTTTTACATCACAAGAAAATTACTTGAAATCGACACTTTTGTCGAATAAAATCAATAAAATTGATCAACACTTGCCAACGTTCGAAGAAATTTAAAAATCCAATAAAGTTATAAACTAAAAGAAATAAATTTGGAAGTAAAACTAATGCATGAAAATCATTGCCTTTCATTCCTTACAATCATTACGAGAATTCTAAAATATAAAAATTACCTCGAGTCGAATAATTAAATAATAGAATAACAGAAAATTTATAGATTAAGTTAAATGAAGCCCTATCTTGTCAATCAGCCATCATGATACAGAAAAATGTGCACTATTTAAGTTTATATGTTCCAATAAGATCAAGATGATGTAATTATTGCAATAAAAAGAATTTTACCTCAATAATTTTGATCTTTATATCTGATTTCTCTCTGATTCCCCAACGACTTAAACACCTCAAAGTGATTCCAAATGCGTTATCTTGCAGTCTCGTTTGTGCCAATAGGTAATCAAAATCAATGTACACGAGATTATACTTCTGGGAGAGATATTTAGCCACGGATCGACGTCCTGACCCTCTTGGACCAATGAGAACGACCCGGAAATTATAACAAGGCGTCGAGCACTTTCTTCTTCTAGCCAGTGCAATGCAGGCTCTTCCGAGTTCCTCGTACGTTCTCCCCGCAGTCTCTACTTGCTGGGAAATTAATTAATCCATTCAATTCTCAGCAATTAAACAGCGAAGTTATACAGCCCAATTTCATAACTTTGTAAAATATTTATCTCAGAAACTATTAATTGTAGGATAAGACCTCAGCACGAATTGGTGATTACGAAAAATTGGGAATTCTACATTTCTCACTTTAGCAGGCACTGAACTTTTTTAATTTATGCAGCTTAATAATGCCCTGATCTTAACAGCTATTGATTTTAGAAGGAAAAAGCAAGAAACATTTTTTATTGGGAATTTAAGCGTCTGCAAAAATCCTTTAAGGTTTTCGCCTTATAATGCATAGGCTTTGAGATAAATTCATAAATTTGGAATAATTACAATTAGAACCGAGGAGTAGACCGAACGAAGGTCCTGGAGATTGCGCATGTCCAGGGTTTTGTGGAAAATATTATCATGTGAATTTTGGCTGGAGGCTGTGGAGGGATATTGACTTGGGGACGCCGAGGATTCTATCGGAAAATCTGTCCAGGTTATCTCGATTACATGGGTAGGGAGGATCCCGACGGATTGCAGGGCACGAGCTTCCGATTTTGTTCTAGGAAAATCTATTGAGGATGCGTTAGAATTTATTAGAAAGGCAACTAGAAATAGGAAATACCATCGAATATTATTTTCTCTCCTTCTATTTTCAAATGTTTTGGTTGAATTCCTTCAAGTGCCAATGAATAAAATCAAGAAATTAATCGTCAATAATTCTATTTTGTCGGTGAATTTTTGCATTCAGCTCTCTAATCCTTCAATTCCAGACGAGCGAACGAATTATTGAACATTTTTTTAGGATTAATTTATTGATAAATGAATATGACAGTATTACCAATAAATAACCATCCAGATTCTTCGAAATATAATTTCCTCAAAATGTTCCGAACATTCGATGCGAATTCTTCGCTGGAATTGAAAGCATCCACGTCTTGCAAGCTTATAGCTTTTATCCCCAATTTCAAATCCAGATATTCAGCCAGCAATTTTCCATCTGTACGCCATCGGAATAGGATAGTTGAGATTATAAAATGGAGAAATAATGCATAACAAATTGATTCAATTGACCGAAATCGAGTGGACACAGGAGAATGATCCTCGGTGCATCTCTACTTCTAGCTGCGTGTTGCAAGCATTGCTTCACGTAAAGAATGTGGTCCGATGGCTTTTTAATTATTAATTGGCTCGCAATCTCCTGAAAAACATAATATATGCAGTCACTCGAAACTCGCTCACTCGGCGCTTTCCATAGAAGGAAAATTCATAAATGTGAACCACAATTTGTCAGTGTCCATCGCAATTCGGAGTTAAGTGGGACAGTATCAGTAATTTTTCATGAGAAAGTCAACAAATTATACAATAAAACGCCCCATTTTTCGCGTTTTATTGCCAACCAATATGCTACATCCAGATGAATAATTTATTTATTCAAATTACCTTTCTTGATACTTCGCTTATAAGAAATAAATGTCTTTTTTATTATTAATGAAGTTCATGTAATCCCAATAAATTCATTATTAATAAGAAATTACTCGAATTCTATCAAATAGATTAATGGATGGTTTATTTTAAATGAATGAATGAGTTTCTGATAATCAATAAAAATTTAGATTCAAGAAATTTAGATCAATAAAATTTTGATGGAAAATCAGTAGAGTATCCATTACTCACCTGAAATAATTCATATATTCTATGTTTTTCCATGTAGGGAATGAATCTGGGGGGTATTTTGAGAGGTCTTTTGACAGCGTCCGCAATCCCTAGCATTTTGAATTGAAATGTCAAATATCTTCTCTTGGTGCTTTCGCGAATAATCCATGAACATCCTCGCCCTCTGGGATCGATAACACCCACAAGATGGCGACTCCTCGGATTTCTATCCTCTCCATGCTGCACATTGCACGAGTGCAGGCAACCAGGCTAGGATTCGTGGTGCACCACCTGGAAGACTGGAGACTCGTGTAAATAGTGAAAAATGTCAGACAACGAGAAGGAAATTTCGAATGAGATCTCCAACCTGGAGATCGAGGGAACAGGCAAGAAACTCACCCATAAAGAGAAGAAAAAGCTGAAAAAGCAGCTGGAGTATGAGCGCACCATGGAGATGATGACTAAGGCTGGAGGACAGGGACACAGTGAGTTGGAGTCGAATTTTACGGTTTCACAGAGTCAGACACAGACTCGGGGCCAGCATACCCTGGACAATGCCGTTGATATTAAGGTGGAGAATTTTAGCATCGCTGCCAAAGGAAAGGAACTCTTCACCAATGCTAGCCTTCTCATCGCCCAGGGGAGGAGATATGGTCTTGTTGGTCCTAATGGGTAGGAAGGATTTTATTTTCCATTTTTAGATCTTTCTCTTTCGGGAACATATGTTTGTCGCTGGATGAGTGGTCACAGGAAATTTAATTTCGTTTGACAGCTGGATAGTATCCAAATATCTTGTATAGCACTATCCCTGTTGAATTTAATTAAATTTTTATTCAAATGCAGTCTAAATAATTCCAAGTTTCTACGTGTACAGTAATAAATGAGTGTTATTTTTAAAAAAAATTAGTTTTTCAGTATAAATATATTTAATTTACAGTCATGGTAAGACAACATTGCTTCGACACATAGAAAAAAGAGCCTTCAACATTCCTCCAAGCATTGATATTCTGTACTGCGAGCAGGAAGTCGTGGCCGACGACACGCCAGCCGTGGAGGTTGTGCTGAAGGCCGACGTGAAATGTGTGGCCCTTCAGGAGAAATGTAAAAAGCTGGAGGAGGAATCGGAAAAGTCGACTAATGACGAAATTCAGGCGCAGCTCCAGGAGGTTTACGAGGAGTTGAAGGCCATTGGGGCAGACTCAGCAGAGCCCAGAGCGAGGAGGATTCTGGCAGGTTTGGGTTTCAGCAGATCCATGCAGAATCGAGCCACCAAGAATTTCTCTGGAGGGTGGAGAATGAGAGTATCCCTGGCTAGGGCTCTGTTTCTCGAGCCAACTCTTCTCCTCCTGGATGAGCCTACCAATCACCTCGATCTGAATGCTGTCATTTGGCTGGACAACTACTTACAGACTTGGAAGAAGACACTATTGATAGTTTCCCACGACCAGAGCTTCCTCGACAACGTCTGCACAGATATCATTCATTTGGATCAGCAGAAACTCTTCTACTACAAAGGTAACTATAGCATGTTCAAGAAGATGTTCGAGCAGAAGAGGAAGGAGATGATAAAGGCCTACGAGAAGCAAGAAAAAAGGATCAAGGACCTTAAGGCCTCAGGGCAGAGCAAGAAAGCTGCTGAGAAGAAGCAGAAGGAGGCGCTCACCAGGAAGCAGGAGAAGAATCGTACGAAAATGCAGAAGACTGAGGAGGATACTGGACCACAAGAATTATTACAGAAACCTCGAGAGTATATCGTGAAGTTTAGCTTTCCGGATCCACCACCTTTGCAACCTCCTATTCTTGGGCTTCACAGTAAGATTTTCAGTCTGTTTGAAGGGTAGCAAATTGAGTTTTCGTGATAAAATCATTTTACCGAATTTATTTTTCAGATGTGACATTTGCGTACGAAGGACAAAAACCTTTATTTATAGATGTCGATTTTGGAATCGATTTGAGCTCACGTGTTGCCATTGTCGGGCCCAATGGGGTGGGCAAGTCAACGTTTTTGAAACTTCTTCTGGGAGAACTGACTCCTCTCAAAGGAGATTTAATACGAAATCATCGGTTGGTACGTAGAAAAGATACAAAATATTCCAAAATTTTCGCGGACAATAATTCGAATAACATTGAATATCCTTTATTTAAAAAAAATTCCGAATTCATTTTCTTCCAGAGAATCGGAAGATTCGACCAACATTCAGGTGAACATCTCACTGCCGAAGAAACTCCATCGGAGTACCTGATGCGCCTCTTCGACTTGCCCTATGAGAAAGCTCGGAAGCAGCTGGGAACATTTGGTCTGAGTTCCCACGCGCACACAATTAAAATGAAGGATTTGTCGGGTGGACAGAAGGCTCGAGTAGCCCTGGCTGAGCTCTGCCTGAATGCCCCAGACGTCGTTATCCTTGACGAACCGACGAATAACCTCGACATTGAGTCTATTGACGCCCTCGCTGAGGCGATAAATGCCTACAAGGGTGGCGTCATCATCGTCTCCCACGACGAGAGACTCATCAGGGACACCGAGTGCTGTCTCCACGTAATCGAGAACCAGGTGATCAACGAAATTGATGGGGACTTCGACGACTACAGGAAAGAGCTGCTTGAGAGTCTCGGGGAGGTCATCAATAATCCTAGTATTGCTGCCAACGCTGCTGTCCTTCAATGACCCGTTAACTTGGTCTTTAGTATCTGAAATTGAGGGAATACTGTGGGGAATTGGTGAAACTGGAATTTTGTATACCGTCAGGAGTGTTGGAATTTTATCAGATTGCATTTGACGGACTTTTGTAAAGTCCTCAGATCAGTGTGCAGATTAAAGCAGTTTATATTGAAATTTTTCGGCTGTTGTTTGAATTATTTCAACCCCAGAGACATTTTATTTTCATTACACTTCACGTAAATGTCGATTTATCTGAAAAAAACATTTATTTAAAAACGATTAATTTAACTTTGAATTCTTAAAATGCGAAATTGAAAAACTTTTCCGGTCTTTCCGCAGGTTTTTTTTCTGCCTTTTCGATTTTTTCGAAAGGAGGAAAAATGCAGTGATGTGTCAATTCACCCGACCAACGCAAAAAATTAAATGTCTAAGGCTGTAGAGGAGGTGGGATACTTTTCCTATAATTCCTGTAGTGGCATGAGTCATGAGCCTCCACAATTTGTTCACACAGGTGTCACAACTCAGTGTGAGGAACCCAATTTGTGAGATAACTAAATTGCGTGAGTTTGCTACCAAAAAATATAGTTCATAATGATTAATGATTCAAGAAACAAGAAATCCTGATTTTTCGGTGAGTTATTCATGAAGATCTCCTAAGTGCACACGAGTTCAGCTTCATCTCTGTATATTGCAAAGCAAGCAAACATTCAGAAATGAGTAATTTTTATTCGAAAAATTATATAATATAATTAAAAATGTCCATTAAATGTCCATTAAGGAGATTGGGTTTACGGGGTAGACAAGCAAACTCAATTATAAAAAGTCTTCTGATCGCGTCTGGCCGAAGGCTATCGTGGGGGATTCCTGTAAATCTGCTTGCACAATTTAATTCATAATATCCAGGGCGCTCACGAATCGCAAGTAATAAAAAACAAAAATGGATATGATTGGATTAACTTGCGGAAATTACAGCTTCAGTAGAATCTGCTCATCCCTAATTTCTCTTATATAAATTATTTCCGAGTTCTTCTAAAAAATTACTATTCTATGACGCATTTCGAGTTCTGAATTCGTCGATCAATATCTTCGACTCACCAACATTTCACGTCAGGATTTTTTTAAACTCCTAATTAGATAAACCAAAAGATACAGAGAAACAACCTACAATGTTGTCCTCAAATTTCCGATCACCTGAAGCAATAAAAAATGCACCCAACAAGTGCTACCACGCTATGTTACATCCATATTCGGCTGCTGGCTGGTTTCCAGGTGAAACTCGGATGCCCAACACCTCTGGTTGGCCTCGACTCTCCCGATTTCGAAATAATTTTCGCTTTTTCCTAGAAAAACATTTTGTCAAACCGTCACACGTCCGATGCAAAGAGAAAAATTTACAGAAAATCGCGAACGTTTCGTAATGGTATTGGCTCTGAATAGATTTTACCCTATCATTAAAAAGTCACATCATTTGAGTTTGAAAAATTCCTCAAAGAAATGGTGTTTTACAAAAGAATGTTCACTAGGTTCATGGGATTTTGACTGCAAGGGAGTAAAAATTGGAGGATCAAAAAATTCCTCGAAAGGCGCGAGGGCCAATTTTACTATGAATTTTCGTTTTTTTTTTCTGTATAAAAAAAAATAAAAAAATGTAAGTAAGAGAGAGCATGTGTTGCGTGGCTAGACTGCGCGAAATAATCGGCGCATGGGCTATCCCCCCACACGCGACACTACCCACTTCTTTTTTCTCTTTCTACCACTTGACTTCTTGGCAGTGCTCATCAGTATGTGTGCCATGTATATGTGTACATACGTGTTTTACTGCTGCCAAAAAGGGCACAGACTGGGGAACACCACAGACAACAGGAGTGATGTGAAAATATATTTCAAAACTTATTTATTAAACGTGAAAAAATCCATGAATTAGCAAGATCAATCGTTCATTCATTATCACATCGTTCTGTTGTGATTTATCGTTTATATATTGCTCCAATTGTCAGATAGAATTCAATGGAAAATTGAAAGGGAATTAAATAGTGTGGAAACGTGAGAGTGGGAAAAACAACAATGTCGAGTGCACTGGAGAACAAGATACTGAATTTGCAGGAACGTCTCAGGGCGGAGAAGGAATCGATGGAGAGGGATAGACAGATTAATGATGTTCCTGGGACTAACAACCAAGTGCAACCATCTTCGTCGGCACCCATGTCCAGTCCCATCGTTCGAAGGCCACAGAGGCGTGAGTACAGTCGTAGATTTAACCATTTAATGTGGATTTACCTGTCCCTCGATGAGAAGGGGATGATTTTTCGAGCTAGGGGACAGGTTATGTTGACTCTCTGAGGTATCCAACCTGATTCGTCCCCTTTAGCCTCCTGGAATCTAACAATAGTCTTATCCTATTGCGTTTTTACAAACAACACTTGGAATGTCAATATTTCATTGGCTTTTGATCAGATGACTGATGACAATTTGTTGGAGTTTGACACTCTTTAGTTATTCTCTGGACATAACAGAAATTGTCATGAAATGTGGCGAGATGATTTTTGTAGGAAGTTTCGGATGGCCTAGGGGGATAGTTTGATCATACGGGAACTCATTCATATTAAAATACAGTGCAATAGTTCATGAGATCTTCGATTATTTGGTGGGCATATTTCGTTATCGCCAAAATAACTGAACCCATTTTATCTTTTCTTATCTTTCATATAAAAGTTCTGAGATAATGGGGATGGAATTTTTTTTTATTTTTAATTTCCCGTTAAGCTGTCACTTTCACTTTAACTTAGAAAAAATGAAGATAAGAGATCGAAATTTCGTGGAAATATAGCCCTTGTGTTATCACATAATTTGCATTTTGATTGAGAAAATTTAAATTAGTATGTAAATTTTTTTTTTTCATTAATATCTCGGGAGCTAAAAAATAATACAACATCTGTTTTTTGCATTTTTGTGGGGTATTTGGCGTTTGGATGTCGTATTTCACATTTATCTATTTTATCTGGTGGCAGTTGGTGACATGGGGACGCCGACAAGGCCCAGGAGACAGCTGGATCTGCCAGTGTCACAGATGTTGCCACCAAAGCCACACGACAGCGAGGTAGAATCCAAACTTCAGGAAATTATGAAAATGAATGGGATTCTCAATATCAATGGTATGAAGTATCAGACCGAGATGAAGGATCTGGAGCATCTCGGAGAGCTTGGCAATGGCACCTGTGGGCATGTTGTCAAGATGAGGCACAAACCGAGTGGTGTTGTCATTGCTGTCAAGCAGATGAGACGCTCTGGCAATGCCGAGGAGAACAAGAGGATTATCATGGATCTCGATGTTGTGTTGAAGTCACATGATTGTCCCTATATTGTACAATGCCTCGGGTGCTTTATTACCGAGTCGGATGTGTGGATTTGTATGGAACTCATGGCAACCTGTTTGGACAAGCTGCTGAAGAGGCTCAGGCAGTCTATACCTGAGGATTTTTTAGGGAAAGTTACTGTAGCTACTGTGAAGGCACTCTCGTACCTGAAGGAGAAACATGGGGTTATTCATAGGGATGTTAAGCCTAGTAATATTCTGCTGGATGAGATGGGGGGAGTCAAGTTGTGTGACTTTGGTATCTCTGGGAGGCTTGTCGATAGCAAGGCCAAGACCAGGAGTGCTGGCTGTGCAGCGTACATGGCGGTGGGTATTTATTATCGTGAAAAATTTGGATAGAAAATTTCTGCAGAAAGTCCAATAACTCTACTTGCTTCTTATCTTACTTTCCCGGGATGTTTTTAAATCTCAGAACGATGACGATTTTTTTTTGGTAACACTTTTGTAGAGGTATGACAGCCTCCAAAAAATTATCAATAGATTTTTCTAGATAATCTATTCACTAATATTCAAATATTTTTAAATGATAATATTGTCGAAATTATCAGCAATTTAATTTTGACTTGTGATTTTGAATTAATAGAACGTTTCAATAATATGAAAGAAATATTAAAACGGCGGGGATATCCTTAATTCAATGCCGTCATTATTTTTAGCCCGAAAGAATAGACCCCCCAGATCCAACGAAACCAGATTACGATATAAGAGCAGACGTGTGGAGTTTGGGTATAACTCTCGTGGAATTGGCTACTGGAGTTTTTCCCTATCGAGACTGCAAGACTGATTTTGAGGTGAATTGAAATTAATTAATACTCTATGGGTCTGAAAAAACACGAATTGTTTCCCAAGAGTCTTTCTTCAACTGGTCTTTCCATTTGAATAGGTTTTGAGCAGGGTAGTTCAAGACGATCCACCTGTCCTCCCTCCAGACACTCATTTTTCGAGGGAGTTTCGATCGTTCGTCAACTCCTGTCTAACGAAAAACTATAAACATCGGCCTAAGTACCCCAAACTTATGGAGCACCCGTTTATTAAAAAATACGATACTCATTCAGGGGAAAATGCCAATGGCCTGTCAATGTCTGGATGCCAATGGTTCGACAGCGTAATGCGACAGCTCGAGCCAAGGTGAGTTCACTCTATTTCATAAACAATTCCTGCATTTGTTCACTGAGGAAAAGAATTATTTTGCGAAATATTCACTTACTCTAGTAATTCTACAGTATTTTAATAATTGAATTCCATAAATCAGAAATTGTCAAAATTAAAAATATGGAGGAACATTATCTAGAATTTCAAAAAATCCAAAATCCTGCATAAATGAATGCTTGGCAACAGCAATTATTCTTTTCTCAATGTTCATGATTATTCTCGATTCGTGGTATCTAGTTAGTCATCAAGTAAAGGATTTGTCCATTATTCAAACATAGAATTATTTTTATTTAATTCGGCATGAGATTCCCAACTAATAAAGTAATTATCTGATATCTGGTTTGGTAAAGCATAACAGGTGTCCCTTGAGAGACCCCGCAGACCATTCAGATAAACAATTATCCAGATTTTATATATTTTTATTCAGTAGAAAAGTCATTGGTAGAATTTGTGTCGTAAACATCGAGTGGGTGTTTAGTTAGGACCTCATCACACTCATCAATGTTAATAATTGAAAATTTATTTATTTTCAAATATCCATCAAGATGAATCCTATTGATGCCCCTACTTAAACGTTTGCGTGCGTGTTGAATTGTGTTGCAGCGTTGAGCATGAGGGAGGCAGTGCAGCGTAGCCACCCCACCCTCGCCCCTGACCACACAAAACCCACCAAGACGTCCCTCACGATAAAAAAAAAACGCAAATATTCAAAGTAATAAAAGAAAAAACAAAAAAAAAACAAAAAAAATACACACACACATAAAATCCCAAAGTCTGCCCGATTTTCATTTCGAGTTGTTTGGTTTGTGCACGTGCCTGTTACACATCCCACCCTACGACCCCCCACTCATGGTAAGCATTCTTTTTTATTTATTTACAAAAATGGTCATTTCTATCGTAGTGTCGTTCATTTGTCTGTGCTCTTGTCATTGCTTATTTAAATTCGTTACTGAGGATTTTCCTGTCTCTCCCTGGTGCATGCCGAAGAGAAAAATTATTTGTAAATGTACTAATTCTCTAACTTTCATTAACAACTCAAAGCAGGTCTCTAGCAGGATTACGTCAGTGTCTTGGATTAATTGGATGGGATGAGGAATTGATAATTTTTTGGGCTTCAGTTTCAGGTCTATTGGGGGCTCGGGCCACGTATCGTTGAAGACAACAGCCCACATGAGGAATCAGGAGGGTGGATTACTCAGGACTAAGACCAAAGAGCCAATTTCCACAGTTACGTACAATCAACGAGCCACTGAAAATGGTACCTATGTGCCCTACAGTCCCTATGCACTCAGGAGGAGGGAGATGATGACGAGGCCTTTTTCACCACCAAGTGGCGAGCAGGAGAGGTCCTTTTCGCCTTATCGCACTGAGGGGAGATGCTCTAATGGACAGAGCTTGGAATCGAGACCTTATTCGCCTTATTTTGCACGATTTGAGGAGGGGAGCGATCGTTGGGGGAGTGCCCCACGATCTCTCAGCCCTTTCTCCAGGGATTATTCACCTTGGAGACGGGAAAATGTTGATCCACCTGGGGTTGTTCAGCCATTGGAGACTGGGAGATATTCACCCTTTGTACAGCCGAGGTACTATCATCCGCCACAAACACATCCACCTGCACATGAGATTTATGCAAGTCCTATGATGAGTCGTAAGAGGTAATTCATTTTGTTATACAGTGAGGGTTTTTTATTTGAATTGTCATCTGTACTTATTTATTTAATTATTCATTCATTTACTTATACTGTCTCAGAGAAAGTTAGTAGTGCCTAGGGTCTCGGGGAAGGCCAGCGAAAATATTATCCAATACTTGCAATTTGAAGTTTTACTGCAGTATCATATGTAATCTGTAAATTCACCGCTCGTTCATATATATAATTGTAGACAATTATTTCGTGTTTGATTATCTCTCCTGCGTAATCTCGATATTTTTTTTATTTCCTTGTTTTTTAAATCGCATTTCCGGAAAGGAGATAATAATGTCCTACGTTATTTCAAAATTATGTAATTTTAAAGTTAAATTCAAGTTTTCTTAGAATTAATTTCAGAGGCGCAGATTTATTTCACAGCAAAAACACGTTCGAAATCATAATTTATGGTCCCCATAACTCGGGATTACCACCTCCGAATTGAAATTCATATCGGTCTGATGTTGAAGGTTTCCCTCTGAGCCACCACCGCCTAGCTCTCACGGGACAACGAGTCCCCAACTATTTATTTCTCGTTTCACGAATCAGTCGAAACAAGAAAATAATACAACAGTTGCCTCGCAAACTCCACCGCCTCCATCGAAGGAATCAGCGAAGAAGAGATTTGCATCATATGTTAGGCTGAGACTGGGAGGAGATCGTTCAGCATCACCTGAGCCACCACCCAGGCTTAGTCGTGGGGAATCACCACTTGCTATGCGAAGGAATCTGCCGGAACAGGCTTCACCTTCATTTCCACGAAGGTACAATGAATTTTCTGTTTTAAAGTAGTGAACCAGGAGCTTTTTTTTTGCCTTCAATTTCAAAATTTTGTCTAGAAACACCTAAAAAAAATTGAACTCACCTAGTTCACCGTCTGCAACATATTTCAATTTTTTAATCCAAATTAATTGAAAGACACTCCAATTACCAAGAAATTTAATGAAATGAATATTTGAAACTGAATATTACTGCCTCTAATCACTGGTAAACCCTCGAAATCATTTTATTCTAGGTACGTGTCTCCCTCGCCACCACAGCCACCACCTCGACGACTTTCCGAAAGTATCTCAGTGCCAGGAAGTCCCCAGTACTTTCGAGCTCGACTCCTTTACACTCCCGAGCCCCAACGAAAGCCTCCGCCCCCATAACCCAACGTCAATGTTAACGTTAATGTTATCATCACCAATCCACCATCAATCCTGGTGCCATGCGTTACCAACGCTCCAGAGACTGTAAGTAAATACACGGATTACGATGACGATCCAAAGACGAGCTTCACCTGTGGCGCACTACTCTGCAGTGTAAAACCAAAAAAACGTAGCACAAGGAACGATCAATGGTTCACCTGGAGGACCGTTCGTGATAATAGAAATTTTTTGCACGCATAGGTTGAAGAAATTTCGAGAGATGCGAAGATTTTAAAGATTCTGTAGCGAAAAGGTAGAGGGTAACAAGTCTACTTGTTCTTTCGTCGAATTTTCGAGGAATATCTCCGTGTCTAAGAGGACTAGTGTAATTTTTCATGGCTCCTTTTGTTGAGCAAAATTTGTGCTACAAAGAACGTTTCATCACAAATTGCATTATCTCTTTTAGCTGTTGGGATATTTCACAAAAATGTACTTATTAGCTAAATCGACTTGTTATCCTGGTCTTGTTTTCTAGTCGAGGTTTTAAGGGATATCTCTGAAACTAAGAAAGATAGCAAAATTTTTCTCAGGGCTTTTGTTGTAGGGTAGATCAATGAGAGTTAGAAAAAAGGTTTTCTGGCCTTATGACATAAATTAAGATTTAGAAAAGTTTCACCTATCTCTCTTCGAGTCACAGATATTTACAGAAAACTTCACTGCTGGGTTAATGAGGAGAAAATTCAGTAGTTAATCAAATTGTCTGTTGCCACTTTGATACTGAACGATAAAAACTCACAGGCCTTTTTTGCAAACTTCAAGTGTGAAGGAAATTTTATCGATATATAAGCCTCTTGTATTAATGTGTATTTGTATAAAACGCAGTGCTCAACTTTTTATATCGCTTGTGGAAAAAGTACTCAACGAAGAGGAAAAAAATATAGCAAAGTTTGAGAGCAGTTTGTGTGGCTTTTTTGTCAGAAGCTGAACGTTGAACTATGGAAACAGTGAGGATGTATGCTCCTACGATTGTTCAGTCACGTATTTCGTCTAGAGTGAATATTGCCGTTTGTATTGCTACTTTTCTATTTGAAAAACTCGAATGTCTGTGGCTTCTGTATCTTTTTCAGACCACAGGGAGTCAAAAATTTCCTAATATTAGAAAATAAGTTTCTAGAACTGAGAAGTTTTAGGAAAAAAAATTCCAGAATCAAGAATAAATTTTGTCAAATGTAGAAACTTTTTTTCTCTAACTGCAACGTCAAAGAAGAAAAAATCTTTCTAGATAACCAGAGTTTTCCCGCAATGTGAACATATTTAGACGTAAATTTTTTGTACGACAAGCGTTCGATCGATCCTGAATTCACTAAAGAACCTGTGGAGTGAGAGAATCGGTTGGAGGTAATGCACAAGTCATTCGAGGCCCTAATCATGCAAGTCTCTGGATCCTGGAGACGTTGATTGTAAATTGTTTGAGAGGAGCAGGTCGTTGTAATTATTAGTTTTAATCACTACTTCATTCATTGAACATCACGTTCGAAGAATAACCGACACGCGCATGACCTACATTTAAAACAGCATCGAGAATGAAAAAGGAACACGAACAATAACTTTCGTCGCTTATTTGACAGAGGGATCTGTTGTATTGTAAATAAACTTATATTTATACGGATGAAATCCTTTTTTTAAAATTATTTTCCAAATCCTGTAGTTTTCTTTATTTCCTCCTACTTAACAAGTTCGATTTTTCAGCTGGGAGCTGGCTATTTATTAGAAATTCCGAAAAATTAACTTTAGGACATTAATTCAGGGTTTATAGTTGATGTATGAAAAAACTGTTGTAGTTTATTCCCAGATTTTTTAACAGTTGAAAGTTGAGATTAAAATGTAGTACGTTAGGAATTTGAATAATACATTACCCTTGCAAATTATATGAAGCCTACCGTCAAATACTGTTCAAATGGAAGCTTCATTATTCACCTACGAACTCATACTATTTCGAGGGAAGAAAACTAAAACTAAAGGCTTAATTAAAAAAAAATTTCTCTTTCTTGAATCCAAAAAATAAGATACATCTGCCTGAAGCGTTTTTCCAATCATTACATCCCGAATGAACTGCGCCTCTCTCCCCTTCCCGAAAATAAAACGAATACCGAAATAGAGTCCCAAGATAAGACTCCAGGAAGAAAAGAGCCCCGACATTGTGCCACGTCACTCACCTCACCCACCCTCTTTGAAATTCCAAAAAAAAATCATGGAAGTTGTCCCACTGGAGCGGGCCGTATCAAAATGAAAGATAATCTTTACTATTGAAGGACGTATCCGATCTATTCGTGCAAAAAAACTGCAAGAAACAAAAGCGGCGCCATGAAAAACTCCGTAATATCCTGATTTTTTACTTAAACAGTCTTTAATCGATCGTAAAAATTTCTCCAAACTGCGGATAATGTGAAAAAACCATAAAATCGAAGGATAACGATAAGGGTGTCGATATCGCTGGGCTCGAAAAATAAAAATGCACCGCTTGGATCGGCCCGTCCCTGAGTAATCAATATGGCCTCCAGTCGTTCGCGGGGCACGCATTGAAGTGAGGTTTCTCAAGTAAAAGTGTTGATAAAACATTCCCAATCCCCCAATAGATCACCTCGTCCCTCTAATTCCACTGACGTGCCCCCAATAACTCAATAAATCCTCCCAAAGGCGTACAATTAATTCACAAACATCAAAAACATCGTGCGCAAGACGTGTTTTTGGTTGTTACGCCGAAGAGTTGCCCCTAGGACCAGCCGATCTGTTTTCACCATCATCATTCGTGCTCCCGGAAGTGAAGGCACCCCTGTGATGCACCATTCTCACCCCATGGGCACTTGATAACCCAACATTTTATCATTTATTTTTCTGGACGCCATGTCTGGAGACACAATGAAGGAAGCAGGAAGAATTTCAGGTGAAGAACTTGCCGATGAAGACGAAGAGATAACGGTGGTACCAGACAAATTGAGCATCGAGCAGATCCTCGAGGGAATGACCAATGAGTTCAACAAGAGTGTATCAAAGTGCAGTGAAGAAAACGATTCCGATAAAATCGGTGAGTTTGCCGAGCCCGAGGGAAGCACATCCCTGGAAAATGGTGATGTTGTGTATACAGCAGTGATGGAGGGTGAGGGCAGGGATGAGGGTCCCGAGGAATCCCTGGAAGCCCATAGTGATTCTCCCAAAGATGCTAACGAGGTCCTCAGACAGGAGGGGCAGAAAAAGGATGGTAATGTCCCCAGGATTGTCCTGACCTTTAGAACAATCGATGAAACCACCGATGATGGGAGGAAAACAAAAATATCAAGTTGTGGACCTAGTCTCAGTCTTGTGACAGATGAGCTGGTGAATAGTGATCAGATTGGGGGAGTCTCTGTGAAGATTGAACATTCGGAAGAACAGGAGGGCGACAAATCTGATGGGGAAGAGGTGAAAAGTGGTGAAGAGGTTAAGGCTGTTGTTGATGGGGGAATTGAGGAGAGCTTGGAGGCTCCTGTGCAGGAGGAGGTAGAGGTTGTTCCTGGTGAGGAGGACTCGGAGAAGTCTGTGGAGGTGAAAGAGACACCCGTCACCAGGAAACGGAAATATGCCAGCAGGCAGAGGGCACTCAGTACAGATTCCCCTTGTCCCAAAAGGTCAGCTAGACGATCCTGTAAGGAACAGTTCAGTGTCCTCGAGAGCGCAATGGCCAGGAAGGAGAAGTCCAATTACACTGACAATAAAGTCACAAAGAAGTCGGTGAAACCTGTTACTGGACGACCCAAGAGGATCAGTGCTGGAAGAGACAGCAAGAGGGATAGCAAAGGCAGTGAGGGCAAGGCTGAGAGCTTGGTGAATGATCTTGGTAACAGTCAGGCTGATGGGGGTTCCTTGGAAGAAGCTAGGGCTAGTCCCGGGGATGAAACCAAGTCCAGGGCCTCTGGGGAGTTCGAAGGCATGCCCAAATTATCGCCCATGGTGAAGAATCAGGACAAATTAGGCAAAGAGGAGACTTTGGTGAAGAATGATAAACCTTTTTTGCGACCTGTTACTGGGAAGAATAGGAGGGACAGGGGAAGGGGGAGAAATGGGCCAGGGGGGAGGCGATTGCTGAAGGTTGAAGGATTTGAGGATGGATCTGAGGCTGCTGAGGCGGGGAAGAATAATGATTATCCAGAAGGTAGTCAATTTTCAGAGTAAAATTTATTATATATTATTCAAATTTAATTATTCATTTCGTTAGAATTTGTATGGCGAATTGTTTAAATCATTATGACTGAGTTATAGGACAGGTTAACAGACTGACTTTTAAAAAATATTCATACATCAGGAATAATTTCAGCATCGAGTCGATTTAGTGAATAAACGAGGTTTCGATGAATGAATGAATCTGTGGGAAATGATTGCATTTTTGAAGCTTAATTTTTTCTGTTGTTATTTCACTAGACGGAGAAGTATATAAAATTTCGAAGTGTCGGTTTTGCTCCAGCCTGTCCTAATAACGTAAATGTGAAAAGTGAAAATTAATTTTTCAATTTCAGAATCCAATGTTCCAACAAAAAGAACTCGCCGCAGTATGGCCCCAAGTCCAAGCCCAGCTGAAGGACAAGCATCAAAGCCAGAATCTACAGCAATACTCAGTGAAACCTACGAGAAGTCAATGCTCTGCCTCTGCCAAGTGAGATCACAATTGTACGTTACGATAACAGGGTCAGGGGCACCCTTGTACTGTACAGCAATTGATTCGATTGATAATCGATTGATTGGGTGCTGCAACGAAGTTGACAGCAATGATGTTGCCATGAGACGTCCCAGCACTCGAGTACCTTTTATAATTCTCTGTCGTTCTCACAAAGAGCGTCTTCTGCGTCACAACTGCTGTCCCTCCTGTGGTCTCTTCTGTACGCAGGGGAAATTTATCCAATGCAATAATGGACATCAGTACCACCTCGACTGCGAGGTTTTTCTCAATAAAAAGCCTGTATGTCCTCACTGTGCCAATGATACCTCAAATTTCAATGTCATTATTACCATGACTGGTAGCAGAAAACCCGTCTACATACCGTCAAGGAAGAAATTCTCGAAATTACCTTCTGCCAAGATGAGTCTTCCAGGCAAGGGGGACAACACTAAACTCGCTGAAAGACCGCCCAGTCCGCTGGTCAGTCCAGAGGATATTAAAATTCCAGAGCCTACCATCAACTCTGAAAGACCTGAACGATACACTGTTATGAGTCTTTATCAGGCTGTCAAGAATGGGGATTTGGAGAAATTGGTGAATGTGCTTAGTAAGTTCGATTTAGGTACTATGTAGACTTTCATGAAATATTTCTCAACCTTAGGATATTTTATAAGTGGACTGATCTTGCTTTCGAACTTCACTTCTGAATTAATATACTGTTTCTGATGATTCCAGGTTGCGGTTATAATGCAAATCACACGTTTCGTGAATACTCTCAACGAACTAGCCTTCACATTGCTGCAGAGCGGGGCCACCTGGGTTGTGTAAATATCCTAGTGCAAGGAGGAGCGCAGCTAGACGTCATGGATAAGAATCAGCTGACACCTCTGATGTTGGCAGCTACTGAGGGAAAGACTGAGATCGTGAGATATTTGGTGCGAGTTGGGGCTGATGTTACATTGAAGGGAGAGGCCGGAATGACTGCTCTCCATCGAGCTGCCAAGTCAGGGCACCTCGAGGCCTGCAAGATCATTCTGTCAGAGTGCAAAGTCCCCAAAACATTAGTAGGTCAGTGGAACAGGGCATTTTTATATTTCCTCATGAAATCAACAGTTTTTCTAGATGCAACTAGACGTTTTCACACGAATTGTCATGATTTTCAGATTCTGTAGATGATGGTGGTTGGACTTGTCTCATCTGGGCGTCTGAATTCTGCCACATTGATGTGGCTCGTTTTTTGTTAGAAAAAAAATGTGATCCACTGATACGTGATACGGAACAGAATATAGCCCTCCACTGGAGTGCATTCAGTGGTAGTTCCGAAATAACTGAAATCCTTCTGAACGAAGGCTGTGATGTTAATGCTGTGAATGTTCATGGTGACACGCCCCTCCACATTGCAGCACGACAGGATCAGTACGCAGTGAGTGTTCTTTTGCTGGCACGAGGTGCTAAAGTAACTGAGGTGAATGCAGCTGGTGAAACAGCGGTTAACTGTTGCACGAGTGATGGAGACACCCTGGCAGCTCTAAGGTTAAATGCCAAGGTCAATGAATTGTCTGAACACATGTGGGAGAAAACCACAAGAATTCTCACGAATGACATATCCAGGGGAAAGGAGACTAATCCAATACAGTGTGTCAACGGTTTCGATTCTGAGGACAAGCCCACTGATTTTCTTTATGTCACTGAAAACTGCTTTACGAGTAATATTCAGGTGGACAGGACTATTACGTCCTTGCAATCTTGTCGATGTGAGGACAATTGCAACTCTGAAAAATGCCTCTGTGGGAATATTAGTCTTAGGTGTTGGTATGATGAGGAGGGGAAGCTTATACCAGAGTTTAATTATTCAGGTAAATTAAAAAACATAAATTTCTAAATAACGATGACCAATTTCGGACTGAATTCAGAGATATTCGAATCTTCGATTTTTTTTCTTAAAAATTCTCCCTTGTTTTTCAATTGCACGTAAAATCTATTCTTGAAGGAGAAGTAGAAAAAAACACACGAAATTAGTTTGAATGGAACTATTGAATATTAAACTGAAATTCTTTTGATTTATTCTTGATAGATTATAAAATTTACATCACTGCATTCCTAATTACAGATCCGCCAATGTTATTTGAATGCAATCAGGCATGTGATTGCAACCGAATCACGTGTAACAATCGTGTTGTTCAGCACGGTTTGACCCAGAGATTCCAATTATTCAGAACGAAGGGAAAGGGCTGGGGCTTGAAAACCCTCAGACCCATATCCAAGGGTGCTTACGTTTGTGAATACATTGGCGAAATTATTTCCGATTCCGAAGCTGATCACCGGGAGGACGACTCCTATCTATTCGATCTCGACAACAGGGTGAGCCTATTTTTCGCCGATATCACTGCAAATCCTTTCTCCTTAGAATTCTTTTAATTTTTCTTTAATTATGCAGGATGGTGAAACCTATTGTATCGATGCCAGGAGATATGGAAATATTGCACGTTTTATCAATCATTCCTGTGCACCAAATCTACTTCCTGTTCGTGTTTTTGTGGAACACCAAGATCTGCATTTTCCAAGAATAGCATTTTTCGCTAATCGTGATATTGCCGCCGATGAAGAGCTTGGGTAATTACATTCTGGATGCTTTCATTAACTGGATTAAGGATATTATTCATTCATGTCATCGAAATTTTGTTTTGTTATCATTTGAGAATGTAATTTTTTTCAATTCTTTGCATTAATTAGTTTCACACCAGTTGCAATTTAGTTCTTCGTACGTTTATAACATTGGTAATAAAGTTTTTTGTCGTTTTGAAATTATCATTATTATGTTAGTATCCTCAAAATTATTGAAACGGCATGGGCCAATTTCCAGGTGAGTCTCCAGTGTAGGGAAAGAAATAAATTCAGCATGAGAATTATAAGTGTGTAGAAAAAGTAGTGGAATCGTTAAGTTTGATAAGGCGAGTTTACCATTTCACTACTATATTATCATTGACGATTAATTCATGAGATATTCATTACGGTAGGACAAAATGGGATGAAAACTTCATATTGGCCAATGATTTCTTGTACGATTGGATGAGAAATGTCTTATTTGTCATTTGCAAATTTATTAAATTAATTCCTATTGATTCCCACTTGTAATTTATTCCAGATTGTAATACTTGAAATCAAGATAAACCATTGAAAAACCGCCAGTTCACTGATTTAGACTTTTACGTTGAAAATTGAATGACTAAATACTTCGTACGAAATCACAAGCTTTAAGATTACACCTCATCTCATCGACCCACTGAATTCCACCGAAATTCCAAACAAGTAATCGTTTCTTTCGAATTACAGATTTGATTATGGAGAGAAATTCTGGATCATCAAATGCAAATCGTTCACGTGTACCTGCGGAGCTCTCAACTGCCGATATTCCGAAAAAACAATTCAAGTGACACTAGACAATTATAGGAAAAAAATTCAGCAGGAAGAGAGTCTAGCTGCCCAATTAATCTAACTATTTCATTAGTCTTAATTGAATGGAGTTTCGTTGATCTCACGATTAAAACGAGCACAAGCGAATTATGAAGAAGAACAAAAGCCTAATGAGTACAAATAATCGAGCTGATTGGTGATGGAATGAGGTTGTCAGTTTGTAGCTCAACAAATTTATTATCATTAGGAAAGAGTTACGAATTTATTTTGTACATATTTCTTGCCCGAGTCTTTTCGACAGCTCGTTATTATTTCCAGAGTCTCAATCTTCTGGATTTTAGTGCCACTATGAAATGTTTATTTGATCCTTTCCTAGCATAATCATTTTCCAGTGAACAAATTTTTTTACGATCCACCAAGCATTGTAATGTTAGTCCAGTGTGTTCATTCTCTACAATTATATTTTAGTTTGATTATCGCGATGTTTGCTCATTTTACAGTTACTAAGAGTGTTTTGTAAATGCGGGGGAAGGATAGATTAATTTGAGATGTACATCTTTTTGTACAAATCCATTTTTGTATAATATAATATAAATCAGATAATTAACAAAAAAAAAATCATTACTGAAATATTCCCTGCATAATTCCACATGTTCCTCTTTTTCCAAATTAACACCATAAGGGCCAAGGTAGTAAATAAACCTAGAAATTTTGTGGTGTCTCACAAGTAAAGTCAATGCTTTTGAAAAATTTTAGCTGCCAGTGAGTACTTGTCATAGGAGAATGTCCCCTTGAAATCAGAAACCCGCCAAAATAGTACTAGCCAGTGAAAATTATACCATTTATGAAGTAATTGCGACCCATTTCAGAATAAAATTATTCTATAACTGAATAATTAGTGCCGACTGCATCCGGCGAATTTTTAATCGTATCTGATAATGACATAACCAATGAGAAACTGTTTTTGAATTAGAAATTAGTGTGGCTGCCGATTTCTTTTTTTTTTTCTCCCGTTGATTGAGCGCCAAGTCCCTCGCGCATCCGTCTGCGCATGCCATGCAATATGGCGTCGGTCACGCCCGAGAAAGGACGCGTTGGCGTTTGCTCTGTATATTTTCGCTTCAAATAACGGTAATATTTTAAAGAAAGCACAAATAAAAGCATATTTCATGGCTCATAGCCTCTGCCAACGTTTTTACAATGGAGATAGTAATCATTTCGATGAATTACAAGCACTAAAATGAGAAAATGCCCAAGGCGTTGGTTTCTCGTGCATCAGTGTGGACATCATGTCCACTACAAGTTTTGGCGTTCTTTCTCCGGATTTCTGGATTAATTGAAGTACCAGCTACTATTGTTCTGAAAAGAGTACCCTGGATACCTAACGGTGACAACGAAAGGGGAAATCGATAAGAATAATAGCAAGCAGGGAACCAATTGATACTCCGCGTGCATTGTCCCTCGAGTTTCCCGAATAATTCCGCCTGTAATTAAGGTATGATCCTCGAGATAATTGTAAATAACGTCATAAATAATGAACGGTGATTGCCGACTTGGCTTTTTACGACCCAAATGATAATGATCTTGGTGAATCATGGACATCAGAGAGAAAAAATCCTCTGTCCATTGCTCAATGCAACAAACATGAATTCAAGATGGCGGACATTCTCTTGATGAATTTTTTGAGAACAATTAATGTGCAAAAAAAAACTGAGACTGTTGGAATTATGAAGTGATGGGGATGGGGTGTGATGATTATAAGGAAAACAGGCTGTCAGAGGGTGGGTTATGAGAAACAAGGTACTATGACATCTGACATGCCTGGGCCAGTGGGACTGATTTGTGTTGGGCCCAGAAGATGGAGCCCGTTCTGTTCTTCTGGAGAGACAATTGGATTTTAACAGTTTCATTACTGTTTAGTGAAATTTAATTAATTGAAACTGGTACTGACAGTGACGATGAGTGATAAGAATCGGTATAAAGTGTTTCGTTTGGGGCTGTGGGGTTGTGAGATATTCGAAAGTGAAATTCAGTGTTTGCAGTCTAGTGGGGTATACACAAGATGGTGCTTAGTATGTGTTCCAGGAGTCGCGGGGGTTTTTGTATTCTTTTTTTTCGATATAAATTTGGGTTTGTGTTTTAGAAATCGTGGGGGAGTGAAAAGTGCTTGTGAAAAGTGTTAAAGTGTTGAGAGGTGGCCTACAGGAGACACAGGATGTTCCAGAGAATTCGACTGCAGAGATAATTGCTGAGGTACGAGCGGTGAAAATGGAGATGCTTTTATCCAACACCGGTGAGTGATTCCAATATTTTTATTATTTTAAATTAACATGCAAAGGTCGGGGACAATTCTGCTCGTTTTTAAAATATTAATCCACGAACAAATGAAGTAATGAAGCGTAATCTGGAGTTCAATTAATAAATACCGGTGAATTGAGGTCTGATATCGCGGCTGTAATTTTACTAGGGATTTCCTATAAAGTTTTTCGACACTATTATTGCAGACATTTAGTTGGGAGAAATAGTATTTCGAGACACTACATAAAATGATATGATAGGATAATTTATGATTTTTGGATTTACATTCTCAATTACTAGGTCGGTAATACCACCGGTAGGCTTATCGCACCTTTGCAAAAGCATAACAAAATCGTGATTATTTTCATTTTGCCATTGCAAATAAATGGGGATGGAATTTATTTACATATTGAACTATCGGGTTACAACTACGTGTTGATATTTCTCATGATAAAACAAAAGTAAAGAGGGTAGAGTATCATGCGCAGTGGGAAGTTGGTCCTGGATTGGTTGCGTCGATGGGTTTACGTTTGAAAATTGAATTGAAAGAGCAACGCCGGCAGTTAGGGTAGCGATCGTGGAGCGTTTGCCAGCGCTATGCGTAGCTGCGTAGAGCTGTAGTTGTTTTATTTTATTTCCCGTGAAATAACGCGAGTGTGCAAAATTGCCGCTTATTTTTTAATCAGAGGGTGGGTTAATTAGATTGAGTGCTCTGAGATTAATTGGAGTTTTTTTTTAATCGTGTTTATCGCTGGTATTTATTTAGTTATTCTGTCGTGGAGAGTGCGTACTCGCAATGGCGAGTTGTGTCGGAGTTAGTGGGAATTTGTCAGGTGATTGTGAAGTTTATTGAAGTTGTGGGTGGTTGTCGGCGAGGATATCGTTCTTAAGAAATCAGAGAGGATGACCAGCTGACGGATAAATCAGACGATAACGAGGAGTCTGTGGAAGGAAGTGGAAGAAGCGAAGGAAGCAGTGGAAGGTAGGATTTCACTGCTCCAAACTTCTTTCTTTTAGGGGTGATATTTTGGGGGATGGTTATCTTATTTTGGTGGATTAGGTGTCATTTTGAGGCGTGATAAAATACGTTGGCGGTGACAAGAGAATTCCCAAAAGGCAGACTGTTCATTGTGAGATATTCACTGTTGACGTTTCGCTGTTTTGCAGAATTAGTTGAAGTGTTGATAAACTGTGGATAGGGATTAAATCCTCAATTTATTTGGTTCTATTGACAAGTGGACATGCTCATTCGTTCAGAATTCAAATGGTTCGATAGGGACAATGTTTAGAATTGTTTGGAATCCCCTCGAGATGTTTACACTTTCAGTGAAATGGCTTTCAAGGGTTTGCATTGTCAGCGATACTGGGGAAATTCACCGGCTTTCGAGCGTCGGATTAAAAATCTCGGGTTTTTTTTTCTCGTTCTATCCATCGTGTCCCGTTTTTTTTACGGTATTGAAAGGGATGGACGAAGTGTTTAATGGAAAAAAAGAGGAATTAGAGGGGATTTACACTCGGCCAGAGCATGTGCAGTGACATTCACGCGTTTCGGGGAGAGATTTTTTATTTCAGTTTGTCTCAATGGAACCGCGAGATCATTTACTCGATCTTTTCAATTCTTTCACCACTAATTGGAGTTCATAATCCTGAAATGGACTCTTTAAAAAAAAAAGGAATTTTTTCCGAAAATTACACTGAGTTCGATGGTTGCATTAAATGTTATGAAATTCAATTTTTCTATTTGAAAATTCGATAACAATTCCGCAATTACAAATTTTGGTTGAAAATTTTTATTCATGATAGGGAAGGGGGAGGGGGCTTCACAACAGCAATTAACTGCAATTTGGAATAGTCTCCAAGGGGCAAATCGAAAACTTGGTGATTCGTTACTGTAATTGTTAGAACGTAAGGTACAATTGTAGGGGCAAAATCTCGTAATTTACTTTATGTCCTGTAACTTGTGAGTGGTTCCAAGTTGCATAGTTTCCATCAACGGTGATGTATAAAGTTACTTCGGCAAAGGCCCCTGGAGTAAGCAATCTTCGAAGATGAGTTTATGCAAAATCCTTTAAAATGTAGACAGGGGTGGTATATAGCGAAAACAATGACTCGATTTCGATGTAGAAGAACTGGGAGACGACGAGATAATCCATTTACTTGATATGAATATTTTTCAAAACCTTTTTTTTTTTAATTTTTGAATGAAAGGACCTGCCTGGACTCCATAGAATATTTTTTATAAGGGGCTGAAAAGTGTCTTCATTTTTTTACAATTAATCGTTTTTTTCTCTGAAAAATAAGGATAATTCAACTGAAATTGAAACCACGTTGATAATTCAGATACTATTCTTATTATAAAATCAGGAGAATTGATGTTTAAATGTCGGACATTTTTTTTCCCAACTCACGTTATTTTCCATCTTATCAATTATTTTGCGTATTGATTTCTATCTGGCCGATACAAAGCCTCTGGGAAATAGAGAATCGTGTCGTTCGACCGGAAATGCTTTTCCTCTTCGCCATGAAGCATCTCCAATCTCTCTCAATTTGCCTGTTTCTCATTATACCAGTCGATGGTTTCCGCAGCATTGAGCAACTTGTCTTTTTAAAACTATCTTCATTTGAAAACTCTGGTATTGCGTTTTACAATTTCATTCTTACAAATAGGATATTTTATTTGTTCTATTTCCGAGTTGCATGGGAATTTGCAGTTGGAGGCAATATTTTTTTTTTATAGGAAAGAAACTCGAGAATTTTCTGGGAATTAGAACCGACAGCCCTTTTTACGGGAACTGCTGCAGCATTTTTTCTACTTTATACCGTTTAATGTTCATTCGCTGGGAAATGTAATGAAGGGAAGAGAGAATATTAAAAACACGCATTCCTATTTGTTAATATCATTCTCTGCCGTTAATTCATGCTTCGATGACGTTCTAATGTAATCCCCGAGAATCGTATCGATCAATGCCATAAAAAAAAATAACAGATCTCATTGAATTCGATGATAATAGCATTCGGACAAATATCTATCTACTCCCTCATTCAATTCATCTCGAAAAGCTTCCGGTAATTGCTACTGGGAAAATAATCGAATTGAGAAGAAAAAAAATAGAGCACAGAGAAACTCCAGAGAATACACTCCTCTGCGGGTTCGTTCGTTGAATTCTTTTTATTTCAAAATTTCACAAATCAGCATTTTTCCATGGGTGCTTACAATTTTCAGGTTTTAATCCAGTATTTTTCCATTGTTCCCCTTTCAACTCATTTTTTTATTCTCGATTTTTCATATTGAATCTTTTTTTTTTATGAGGATTATTGTTTTCCATTCGGTTTTTAGGTTTTCAATTTTATATTCATTTTATTACATCGAAAAAAATAAATATAAAACAATTCCAGAAACCTTTCTAGCTATTTTTTGGAAGTAATGGCATTAATAACCAAAAGGCATTGATTTTTTGATGAGGAAATTTTTTGAAGTAGGGAAATAATTTTAATGCCATTTGAATTTTTAAAGAACGGTCTGAAATCTTGAGAGGAAATATTTCAGGGTTGAAATTTTATATTTCACAATGTAGAAAATTCATCCTTGAGTTGTCACGTGATGTTTCCTCGGCTTTTTTCTCGGTGAAGTCATTTTGAAAATGAGGGTGAGCATTAGAGGTGTCTGTGACCTCGGGACCCCGATCTCTCCCTTGAAAATTATATCCGAGGGAAGTTTGAGGGGAAGATAGAGAAATCGAGGCGGAGGGTGGGAGAGAGGAGGCGGACAATTACGGTACTGAGGATTAGACTACGGTTGAGAGTTGGTTCAATTTGAAATCGAGGTATCGTCATAACTCGCAACACTAAAAATGAAAAATCATGCAGGATATTGGGTTTTTTTTTACCCCTACTGTGACCCCTTTTCTGATTACGAAGGGTCGAGAATCATTTGTGACACTCGTTTTTACCCTCAGGTGCTATTTCATGTTGGAAATTTGCGTATTAAATATTTTTTCATGATGGAAAATGAGGGTGGAAATTCTTTGACGCTGCAGAATTATTTATTTAGTCTATTAGATGGAAAAAATGTAGGAATATTATGAAAAAAATGCACTAAGAGAAGAAATCTTATTTCTAGAGAGACTGTTATTTTAAAAAAGCATTTGGGAAGAATTTAATTTCTTTTAATGTCCCTTCAAGATGTGATATAAGTAAGCCTTATGTCTGGCAATCACTGTATAAATACTTTCACAAGATATATTAATTGCAAATATATTTTCTTGTGGGCAGTAAATATTCTTGGCGAATAAATTTTTTTTTCTTAGTGTAGGTTGGTAGAATAAACTCATTACCTTGGGGAATGCTCAGGCGTTATGTTTTACAGTATTACAATTATTATCCGTAATATTGGTCATCATTCAGTGGGCTTTTATTATCTCAACGTTATCGGACCACCGCGTTCTCTCGCGCGTTGAGGCGATTAAAGCCACGCGACCGTAGACCCTTATCGATCCGGGGAACGAGTGGGCTGTGTAAATTTTTGGTCTCTTGAAAACAACCAGAATGAGTGGCCGCAAACGAGCGAAACGACCCACCTTCTTGTACTCTTCATCCTCTCATTCCTATTTCATTTGGTGTACATTGGCCTTTTTTTTAGTGGAATCGCACCTCAACTAGTCGATTCTCAAGGGGAAAAAGGGGAGTTAGGGCGAACGTCAAACAGTCAGGAGATGTCGAGGGAACGGGCCAATGAGAATTCACTCTTTTTCATCAGCTTGATAATTTTTTTTTTCCTCTCCTTTTTTTTCTCATTTTAGAGGCTTTGATGGTACCATGCGATTGTCAGAACAATTTTTTAAAAATGCATAACCGAGTGTTAGGGTCGTGACAGGGAAAAATCAACAAACTGGTTTAACAAAATAAAGGTACCAATGGTAGAATTCTGGTAGGCGTCTGATCATTAATTTAGAATCGTGGCAGTTTTCGTTATTAAAATTTATCGAGAGCACGCTTTGTTTAAAAACTGTAACGAGTATTTTTTAGGTAATTAATTTATTAAAAAATTTTTTTTTATCGATTTTCGAAAAAAAGTATTTTTATCGATTTTCGAAAAAAAATTATTTTCATCTCTCAATTGAATTGAATCTTTTTTTCGGAATAATCAAGCGGCCTGCTACTCAGAACTCTTGAGTTTTCCCGAGAATTTTCAAAAAAATGGATTTTCATCGATTTGCGAAAAAAATTTATTTTTATCTCTCAATTGAATTCAATCTTTTTTTCCGCCACTCAGAACTCACGAGTTTTCCCGAGGATAATTACTACGTAAATAATTACTATCAACAAATCCTGTAAAAATGACCTAACTATTTGGTAATGGTGTTGGGTTTTAGCCGGGCGGAGAAAATTACCGGCTATTGAAATTTGTCAAGTACTCAGTAACTTTTATCTAGGCATTCGAGAAAATATCACCTAACTTTTAGGTAATTTTTGTCAAACGGCTTGATGCTTTTTACCAAGTAGTCGATAAATTTTACTAGGTCCGGTAATTTTCCCTGATTGGTTGCAATACAACACGGTTACCAAACGGATAGGTAATTTTTACTGAATTTTTTTCTTCACAGTTATTCATCATCATTAAAAATAAATATTTCATGCAAATGACAAGGGGTCAGTGAAACCGATAATCAAATCTGGTTTTAACATTTCCACTATTTATTCGGGAAGATGACGTAGTTTGTAGTGAAATGATGGAAGTGATGGGTAGTAAGGAGAATCACAAAGTTTATATCCAATAAAACACAGTTCATTGGGTAACACGCACAGTAGACGATCGTGGGTTTAATCAACGTCACGCAATGGACATTACGATCTAGCATTTAATGCATGATTGGACAGGCAAGTTGTGCAAGTTCTAGGGGAGAATAAAAATCCAATGGTTGTGAAAAATGTTGGCGTGACATGGCAGGTTTAAAGGATTTTTTGACCGATACTTGCTGTAAAATCTGGAAACTTTTGGTCATTTTTAATAGGGTGTCCTAGGGGAATTGAAAATCTCACTGACCAACGACTGATAGTCATCGGCCTTTCCTCGTTGAGTATCAATCGATAGTGCTTATTGCTGGCCAATTCACCTGTCGCCTTTATCTTGATAGAATTATTTATGACTCTGGGGAAAGGGTGGGAACTTCTGGTAAAAGGAGTCTTTGGAAGAGTTTTAGTGATTTAACCAAAATTTCCAGTTGTGTCCAGTCAAATGTCCTGAGATTTTTGTGCAAATTTTCTTTTAATAATTTTATCTGATAGTTTTTCTGCACTTCACGGAGAAGAATTTATTATGAAATTTGATTTAATGAATTTGATTACGGATTCGGCTTTGTGGAGAAAATAAACATCAGTGAAATTAATAAATTCATTCAGTTATTAATTCGTAATTTATGCATTCGAGGAGAGATCGTTGGGGTGCTAAACGTGAATTGATATAATAATGGATGAATTAATATATTTATTTATACATTTATTCATGCGTTCATGCATCAATTTTCCGAGGTGAAGATTGAATTTCGGATAATTTTCGGAATGTCCAAGGGTAATTGAAAAAATAGGTACATGTCAACTGCGGCCTCGGTTTGCGCGGTTTTCATGTTTATTAACTTCGGGAGTACCGCGTGTCGATACTACTAACAGGTGATAGAATTATGAATCAATTACGATGGAATGGGTGAATTTCGATGAGCAAGAGCTGTCCAGTGATTAACGCTTGTGATTGGCGAGTAATGGCAAAAGTGACAATCTGCATTTCTAAAAATTCACCGAAAATGATAACATTTTTTGATAATGGGGTTAACTGGTGGAAAATTCGTTCGATATTGGAAATTAATGGAGATTTATGATGCGTGAAGTGACGGACACTGGTGGAGTTGTTTATTCATTGTTTTTTTTTCTTTTTTCACCAACTACTGTGGGTTATTGTAATAATTATTACACAGAAAGAAAAATACCGGAAAAATTACGGAACTTTTACGTATTCGTGGGGTGACCTAGGTTTTCGGGGAAAAATACTGTAAGTTTCGTAAAAATTTTCGTAGCGAGCAGGAATTTTTACGAAACTTTCAGGACAATTTTACGGTACCGCCAGTACTTTTTCCCGAAAAGCAAAGTCACCCCACGAATACGTGAAAGTTCCGTAATTTTTCCGGTATTTTTCTCTCCGTGTATTTAGTGTTTATTGTGGGATAAGGAAGAAATTTAAAGACTGTTTGAAAGGAATTGTGCTTTTATCGGTGAATAGGAATCTGTTGATATAATAATAGTCAGTTGAATAATCGTGGAGTCACTATGGTCGTTGGAGTTTAAGTCACTGTGATGAGGGAATTGTTGTACTTATTGTGCTTGATGGAATTATATTCAAAGTTACTCAGCAGTGAGGGATGACCGTTGGAGAACAATAGTGGCTTTGCATGTGGCCCCCGAGGAGCTTTCGAATATTTTAAAAGGGAAAATGCGAGTAATGAGACACATAGATAGAGAGCAGTTGTCCACAATTTCTCGGTGTTCTGTCGTATATTCGCCGCATTAGAGTAGAAATGTCTAGATTATTTCGGGGGAGTGGAGGAATCATAAAGGGAATCAAACCTCTCGATACTTGAAGTCTTATACTCATTTTCACTCAGATTTTACCTTCTAGACGGAGAGAAAAATTCTTTAAAAATTACGTGCGGCTTCCGTAATCTGCCAGTCAAAACAGGATTTGGTAAAAATTATGGAACAGTTACGCATTTTTTCACTGAACGTTCCGAACTTTTTTGGGAACGTTCTGGACTTTTTCTGGCAAGTCCACTGAAAAAGTACGTAACTGTTCCGAAATTTTTACTGAATATTGTTTCGACTGGCAGTTTACAGAAGAGGCACGTAATTTTCAAAGAATTTTTCTCTCCGTTTATTGGTACGTATGCACGTTGGGACGCGCGTCTTCCTTCTTATATTAAATCTGCGTGAATATTTCTCAATATTTCACAAAGATTTATTGAGAATTCTTGGTTAATATTTTATTAGAATTAATTATTTGAGAACTTCGGCGTTTCCGAATGCGGGGGGTTGAAATGAAGAGCTCAAACTTTGTACTTCAATTATTCCAAACTAATGAAGTTGTAATTATAATTATAATTACTGCAAATACTCATGGGAACAATCTTGGGGAGTTTGGAATATTCAATCGAAAATTTATAGAGACAGGGTAAATTTCCTAAATCTCATTCCTCGATTCGCGGAGTGAAATATTTTCAGGAGCGAGATATGTTGCTGAGGAAAATTTTCAATTCTAATTTTTTTCGTGAATCTTCATGCTATTATTAAAATGTTTTTCGCAAAATGGTGAGTTTGGTTGCTGTGGTGGGCTGTTTAGGAGGTTTTGATTGCGTGGGATATAAACCCCGTGGGACAATGTCGGAAGGTCTGGACAGTCATTCAACATACTAGTATTGGCGAACACATCCGCCCCGTATCTAGTGTATAAACTTGACACGACTCCGGAGTTCCTGTGACACCATTTACGCAGGGAATCTCTTGTTGCGTTTACCGCAAAATTTGCGCTCGGGTCTGACATTTCGGCATGCAATGGGATGGAATGGGACGGCCTGGTGACATTGTTAGGGACATTGTAATTGAATTTTGTGTGACGACGGGGGGGAGGAGGGATGTAGTGGGCGTGAAGATTCGACTTTGGGAATTAGAATTTCTACACTATTACCTAAAAAATGCCACTCAATCAATTGAATTTTTATTTATTTTTCTTTTTTTATTCGGTTCTCAGATTTTCCTCAATTTAGTAATTTTTAATTTCACTAATTATACTCGGAGGGAATTTTTCCTATTTTTGCGTGGAGAGGACAATTTAATTATTATTTTATTAGCCAATTTAATCGATTAATTGATTTTTTTTTATTAATATAGTATTATTAATATTGATATGATTATTTGATTGCAATTGGTAGAAAGAAAAATTCCCTGGTTGTATTTGGAAATTTCAGTGAAAAATAGTACTAGAGGATAAATAGCACATCGCCATGGGAAGATGAATAATATTTCACGGTGACATTTGCAAAAGACATCTCGTTAATATGTGAAACAACTCCGCTAGATAAAAATGTTCGGTTGAAGCCGTTGAAAAATAAATACTTGCGGGAATTTATATTGCGGATTTTTTTTCCTGCCGCGTCTACGTCTGACTATTCTTGGGCATTTCTACTGGATGCCTCTGAACAGGGCCCTCCAGACTTTTCTCTTCCTGGTTTTCTCATTTTAATTGCGCTACTTTTTGTTGATGACCTTTCTAATTACGGATTTTTGTAAATTTTTTGGAAGAATTAGTGGTGGGAATTATTTTTGACGGGAATAAAATTTCTGGTGAAATTCCCATTGATGTTAGAGTAAAACTGAAAATGGGTCGGTAAAAATTATATTTTTCTTTGGCTTAATATTCTGTCATTTTTGGGGATTTTTCACCGAGAGAAATTTCCATCAATTTCAACGGTTCGTTTTATTTTTTAGTTATTCACAAATTTTTTTTGGTGGTTAAATCATTTTTGCGGAAGTTTCCTCTTCTTTTCTTACAATACAGACATTTCAAGGGGGAAACCGAAAAATGTTTGGATAATGATGAATCGTGGGAGCTATTAAAAAATGACAAAAGGCAAAAAACTTTCCATTTTTTCACGTCAATCGAGCGAATGCTCCGGCCGAGATTACGTTGAAGATGCGCGGAGAGAAATATTCAATAAAAATTACGTATCTTTTCCGGAATCCCGGAGGAAAAGTCTTTAAGAAAATTTTTACGAAATTATTCCAGAATCTTTCCAGAACGTTTGATAATTTTTATCTACACTTTTATAGTGAGGAATCGCAGTACCGTGACGTAAATTTTCTTAGTCACTTCCGTAATCGGCAAGCGAACTGAAGTTTCGTAATTTTTGTTGAATATCTCTCTCTGTGCGATGGAGATGATCCTTGAGGGGTCAAAGCGGTTTATTTAAGAGCTATTAAAATTTAGAAAATTTCTAAGAGTATACATTAATTTTGATATGGCGCTTTGTACATAAGTCTGTAACCGCGACATTGTAATCAAGTCTTTGATGCTGAGACGCTTGCGGAATACGAAATTAGTTGTCGGTGGAGCCAGAGGGGGTGGTAGACCGTGGCAAACATATTTCCGTTTTTCATCCCCTGGCCTCGGGCCTGAGAGTGAAAACATTTCGTAGCAGGTGTGTTTGCACAAGGAATGCTCGGGGTGGATTATGTATGGATAAACCCTGGTTTTACCCAATTTCCGGTATCGAGGATCTGACATGTTGAGGAAAATCGGGAATTGAATACCTCATTTTATTCCACTTCAATATATTCATCCACCTTGCCGCACTTATCCCCTCACAATTTCTAAAACATCGTCGCCCTAATCCAAACAAACACACATAATCCCCATCCTTGCTCAACAAATTTATCATCCTCACTTTAAAATAATGAAAAATAGTGAGACACCTGCCGTGCTCGATGATGGAAAGAAAAAAAAATAACAATAACGAAGACTCCACCGGCGTCAAGGAGGTAAAAATAAAGCAATGAAAAAAGAATATCTAATCATCCCCTTTGATCCGACCCCGAGGGCAAAAAAAAAACAAATCCACCGCATAAATCTCTCCATTATCCCAATGTCATAACAATTCCAGAAACATTCACCACCGCAACCTCAACATCCAATTAAAATATCTTGCACCCCCTTCTCCACTCGGTCTGCAATAATTACTATTCAAATTGCTGAAATTTTCCTTCATTAACTCACATCGAGAGGATTACTCTGGAATATTCACAAGTTGCGTACGTGTGTGCACGAGTGGCTGTCGTCAGTCGCGATATAAATTGTATATATACATCCAAGTTTACATATAGTTAGGCAAAATTGTGTGTGTGAGTTGGGAGTTTTATGAATTTTAGGAGTTTTATGAGTTGTATATGTCGTATGACCAGGCGAAATCGCAATTTGCGGGGGGTAGAGGAGAGGAGGCTGGAGCCTCGTAAAACCTTGCGCTTGAGGTGGGAGGGAGGAGGATGAAAGGGGGTTGAAAGGGGCGGGGGTAGGGGGGTGGAGATGGCAGGGGGAGAACAACCCTGAGAGATCGACACGGCGCGGAGGTATCAGGTTCTATATATAGAGCGCTGCCCCGGGCCATCGATCGACGGACCCCCTGGGCTGCCTGGGAGAGAGACGTCCGGATTTCAATATCCCCCTTTTTTTTTATTTAACCTTTTGGGAGGAGGGGGGGGGGTTGATTATTATTATTACTCATTACTCATTTTCGGGAAATTTTTAGACACTGATACGGTAAAATCTGGATATACGCTCAGTCACACAGTGAGCGGTTAATTTTGGGAAAATTAGTTTCTCCGTCTGGTTATGAAGGATTCAATAATGAAGGATAAAAAAAAGAAAAAAAGGAATATTGTATGGAGAATTAATTTTTAATATATATTCGAAAATCTTTGAATATTATTTTGTTAAATTTTTTTCTATGGCAGAGCCAATAGGTGCGCGCGATTTTTCTTGCAATTCTCGACTTTTGAAATTTTTCTTTTTTTTTCTTTCTGATTATGATAAATTTAACGGCGGAGGATTTAATGGAGAGACGATATGCTAAATATGTGCAAGTCCTCCGTTTTGGAGATTTAACTTTTTAAGTAAGGGGGCGCTTTTGCACACCTGTATGGATAACAGTACTTATGCAAAATATGTGTAACTTACACGTGGATATGTATTTTCCGTGAGCATTGTACATATAGGTCATATAATTATTAGCATATATATTTTCCGGTTGCCATTTACCAAAGATATACTTGAATCTTGTGTATAATACTAATCCTAGAATGTGTACTATTTAATTTATTCAGTGTAAATAATAGAATGGGATTGAAATCGATTACACTATATACTAGATTCAAGTATATGTTTTTCCGTGTAGGCCTTAATTGTTTTATTTCTCTTCATTCAGCTATTCAGATATTTAAATAATCCGTAATGATGTGAGATCTTCACCGTTGAAACTTCACAAAAAATTAATATAGAATCCAATTAATTATTGATAAAGCTAACCTTTCATTCGTCACACATAAAAATTTAATGTAAATTATTGGAGGTTGAAAACTTTAAAAAAAAAAAAATGAAAAATCATTCTCATTCGAATTTTGAAGAGTCAATCGATCGATAATACATGGCGAATATATTTCATGTATTTGAGATCTCTGATGCACATGTTCCCGCATCCTCGCTCTTGCGGGTATATTTTTTTATGACAGTGCGTACTTTACCGCATCAATGGGGCCACATGCTTATTTCCATTGAATGGACTGAGTTGGAAAATGGAGAAAAACGAGAGATGAAACCATTGAGCCTCGAATTTTTTTTCTCTCCAACTCTTTTTTTTTTGTGGGTCGTTCAATTCTCGGTGACATGCGATCCCTTTTCTTTATTTCGAAACATTTTTGGTTTTTTCTTTTTTGCTTCAATCGAGCCTAAACTTTTCCTTTCTTTTGAGGGCTGCAGGTGGGTGGGCGGAGGGGGCAGTTGGACGCTCGGTTTAAATCGTTGGTAGTCAATTGCAGGAATTACGAAGGACTTCTATACTCGAAGTCGTGCAAGCTCAGGTTTTTTCCAATTCAAGTGTTCCCTCGTGGCTTTTTTTTTTATCACGGTTGCACGACTCTTTGGATTACTGTTATATCTTTCTTTATGCGTTCGATCGAATTGGGGGTTTATTCTCTTTTGGGTGAAATTAATTGTAAATAATCCGCTGGGAAAAGGGTCACTGAGCTGTGACAGCATCTGTATCGAAATTGTTGGTGATTTTTTTTTCTCATTGTCTCTGTGTGGGTAGCGGATGGCGAGAGGAAAAATTGTATTATATCGGAAAATAATTGTCTCTTAAATATATCACTAGAATTGACTAAAGTTTCAGAAATTTGATTTTTAAAAATTAAATACAATTATATGATCAGCGTAGAAAAAATTTTCAATTATTTAATTTAAAGTACAAATTCATGAGATAAAATTTACAATATCTAACGGCTAATCTTTAGATGAAAATTCATTGGTTACAGCTGATTTATGGCAAAGAAGGGGTTGTCTTGAAGAATAACAATTTTGAAAATTTTTTACTGAATCATTCTAAAGAATGTAGATTTTTTCATTTCTCCCCGAAATATTCTCTAACGGTTAAATTCAGCGATAGAATTTATAACGTTAAAAGTTTTAATGAAATTATCGTTGTAAATTTTTTGAAAATGTGAGGTGAAATAGCACTTGAGTGAGAATACTCAGACGTAAGAAAAATTTATAGTACCTGGATTTAGCTTTCATCCCAGTTGAAGTATTGAAGAAGAGGGAGCTGTTTCAGGATATGATTTCATTCTTTAAAAAGAAATAGAGAACAGAGAGCTTTTGATCATACCTATAAATGTTTCAACCTGTTCTCAGTTTTGCCATCTCCATCGTTTTCCATTCTGTTGTCATCCCGTCACGTCTCCCTTTGAGACATAAAACTCACCAAAGACCTCTCACGTTGAACTTCATCTCGATATTGTGTTGATTTTTTTATTTTCACCGCAGATGGAAAAAACACACGCGTGTTACTCCCGTACGATCAATTTCTCTGGTGACAAGGGCTTAAATTCTCGCTGGGTTATTGTTCAATCATTTGGTGATAATCAGGAATCCATTGAGATCTCGTGAAAATCGTGGGACGATTGGGTAATGAGAAGGGGCTTTGGAATAGGGGATTTGGTCATCAGAGGACTCGGTAATTAGAGTGATTGCACTCAGTTGGAAAGGTATTCCGTCAGAAGAATCTGTTTTCGAAGGTTCGCGCCATTATTTAGGGCTTCCCTGTTGCATTCTGATTCTGTCCATGGTACGCTTCAGGTGTTGATTTATGCCATTTAGTTCATTCCATTTTTTTCTGGCAGTCTAGAAAATTTTGATAATCAGCACTCATCCCAATTTTTATCTCAAGTTTTTAGTGTACTCGAATATAAATAATGTTTTAATCTTATGGTGATATTAATTTGCCATATTTTTGTATTTGATAAAATAACATTTGGTAATAATATTATTTGCCGATTTCTGGCTGCACATGACTTGTTCGCGGAGTTATAGTTTCTGGGTATTCTAGATAGCAGGGTGGAGTCAGCTTGTCGGAGGTTTCACATTGTGGAAACGATAAGTTTATATTATTCCAATTTTTCTCAATATCATGCCACTCCCCGTGAACATGAGGATTCTCAATGAGGCAAGTTGTATGGTGCACTGTGCAAGGAAGTCCAACTTATTTCTTGTAGATGTTGGCCGCCCTCTGGGACGCGTGAATAATCCTTCTTCCTTCTTCTTGGCAATATCGATGATTTATTTCACCACTGCTGAGGTATTATCTCGGTGTTATCTTTTTTATTGCTGTCGGGAGAATGGTTGTAGTTTGAAGATTGTGAATTGCGTTATCTCTTGTGATTTTCTCCGATTTTTATCTATTGCTATATTGTTATGCTATTGGAAATTTATTTTTCGAATGGAAAGATAAAAAATTTTCCATTTCTAAGAGCGGGACATCTGCATGATAGTTATCTCCACTGGAGTTTACATGCGAAAAATTGCTTATGGTGAGGAAAGCACTTGCGTTAATTACTTTAATTTAATGAATACTCCCAGCATAATTTAAAATGCAATTCTCTATTTTTGTCTGTATGCTTTATTATATTTCTTTCTGTGAATCTCCATAATGCTTTTGAATTTCGAAATTTCCTTTTATTTTCTCAGAGTTATTGAGATCAAATTGTCAATGTGATCAAATGTAGACGTGTAACCTTTAAAATCGAACAGACAGGAGTAATTTTATAGGAGTGTTGATGAAAACGCCTACACATCGAGTCACAGGAAACATTTACCTCCAATTGTACTGGCTCGTACAACCTCATAATTATTATCGATCTTCCATTATTGGTTTACACGTAAACTCGGATGCTAGTTCGTTCACATACTCTGACTAGGTAGATGGACTATATAGTGCTAGTGGTTATATGGTTCCTAGTCGAGACGCGTTTCCACCTGTTGCCAGAGACCTCGGGAAATTGAAGTTCTCTCTCCCGGGTGGCTTGTAGAATCCACTCTTCGCCAAAACATTGATCTGTGTTGAAATTTGTTAGAAATAACGGTTGATGTGAAATTGTCAATTACTCGGGTTTCAGAGGGTTCAATATGTTTTATTTTTTCAGTGATGACTATTTTATTTTTCCAGTGATGGCTATTTTATTTTTCCAGTGATGGCTATTTTATTTTTATTCCAGAGCACAAAGAAAAATGCATAACAAAATCTAGGATGAGGTTCTAGTGAAAATGACAGTTCTTTGAATCAAAATTCTGCAAAGATATTATAATTTTTTTTATCTCGAAAAATTTCGGGGAAATTTCATCTCTGGGGAATTTAACAGTAAAATGAGAAATTATAATAGATGTGTTTGCACGTTCTGTATATTCATATTATTGTCGTAATAGTTCATAAATCTTGTTGTTCTTAAGACAATGTCAGGGGAAATTTGGTGAGAAATTTTTTTCTGTAGATACATGCATTCGGGATTATTCACGCAAACAGAGCGTCCGCTTCGTATAATTGGCTTTAACCGGATATTCATAGTTTGAGCAACGCTCAATTATACTCTGAGAGATTACTTGACAGATTAAATGGATTTCGAGGGAGTTCCGTTTATGTCTGAAATACGCGGAACATTTCGATGTGAATTGATTGTGCGCTATTAAAAAATTACTCCGGAAAATTTTCAGTGAAAAAAATGGAATTTTTTTACAGCTCTAAATTAAATGAAGTTTATCTCCACTTGTTACCAAAAACAAAATAAAATAATTCTGAAGCAATATCCCATGGAGAAGTGAAAGTATCATTTATTCGGTGATCTTGTGCTATGATATTAATTTTCATAATACTGCAGAAAAATCGTAGACTCGTGACTTTTCTTGAAAATACAAAAAAAAAAAATTTTCTTCGTATGATAAGTTTCGTTGGAGGAGTGAAGTTTGTGTTTTAAAAAATCAATCGAATCCAGGTGATTCGACCTTCTTTTGGGGTTTTACATTTGAATAAGCCCGCGGGCACCCTCGACCGAGGGTGGACGAAAAAACTCATTGAGCCCCTCGGCCCATTGTGCGAAGGGCTTTACATTATCTCTCTCTTTTTTGCCTCTCGGTCCTGGTGAGAACAGTCCACGGTTGCTTTGTTCCGTTGTTATTTCTGAAGAACCTCCAGATCGTAATCGCAAGTTGATGCCCTCAGGGTCACGGCTTCACCGAATTGAGTTGAATTGATTGATGACACCTACCATAATTTTCATTCTCCATTCACCTTTAATTGAAATCGCGATCAGAATATCTGAGTAATTCAGGCGCAAATAGTTTGATTATGATTGAGAATTAATTCTCGCCGAGCTGATGGAGTTGACATAACTCCTTATCGTAATCCATTTGTGAGGTTTCAGATATTAATTTTGAACATTTAACGGTTAAAACCTCAGGAGTCACAGGAGTTTTAGAAGCTCGTGAAGTTTCTCGAGAATTACGACATGGACAATTTTCCAACTGTCAACTGTGATACTCTACTGGTTTTGTATTCATACACTGTAAACCTATTTTATTTTATGCTTCTGGATGATGAATCCATAAAAATCTCGGATGAAAACTACCGGTGATAGTCAGTGGAGTTAGATGTTTACGATTTGTTGGGAAGTGTACGGTCACAGAAATTGTTGAGAATCGTTAAAATTTTACTGAGTTGTCGGAAACTCCTGGTACTTGTCGTTCGGCAGACAACTTTATTTTCTTCGGTTATTATTATTTTCCGGTGATTTTGTGGAAGTGTTGTCTTGAACGATGGACAGAATATTACCGAGTTGATGTGCGTCATGAAGACATTGATGAATGTAGTTACGCGTACATGTGGATGAGCGTTAGGACCTCAATGGGGAGTTGAAAATATTGCTGCACTTTTTCCGTTAAAACCATAAACTTGATGCGAGGAACAACCGTGTGGTGGCTATTTTATGGGGCCAATTTGGATTTTATTTTTGGAAAAGAATATCGACAGTTTTACGATCGATGATCGGTATTTTATATACAAAAAACAGTGATGGAATTCAAAATTATCTCAGTTGTTGTCGATGGAGAAAAATTGTTTAATGGATATTTTGGGCGTTATTTCGTGTAATTTTAAAGATATCTATGAGCTCTTTAGTATTTGGTATGTCCTGCGCTATATTTCATTATTAATGCTACGGTGACAGTGAGCGCGTGGTGGGGGTAGTTGCATATAGTAGAATTTACCGAATTCGCTTCCCCTACAGCCCCATGCACACGGGAATCTAGTGTGTATGGGAAATTCATAGGAAATTCAGAATTCATACCATTCATTCGATTCATTCGATCTGATTTTTCGGCTTATTATCATAAATAAATAATTTAAATTCTTTGAACTATTGAAATATTGGAAATCAAGGAAATCAAATATTGAAATCAAGGAATTAATCAAGTCAATAGAATATTTTAAGGGCCACATTTTTTATTACCGTTTGCGGATAAATAAAAATAAAATGAAAAAAATGTTCTCTGTATGATAACAGAAGATATACGAAATGATACTTCTGCTATCTACCCCAATAATTGTACTGACAGGTTGGTGTCGATATTGCGTCGTTGCATTATCAGGAATTCTCTTGGAAAATGAATGGTATCCATTGGTATTGGTCGCGGTTTCAATTCTCTTTTGTTCCTTTTGCGAGTTTTTTTTTTTCCTTTACTTTCACACAATTACATTTCTTGCGCTCACAACAGAATAATTTGCATTCAACCTCTTCTCTACGGCATTGAGGGAAATTCAATAGGGGTGGAAACACCTCGTGAAAGACTTTCAATTTGCTTTGTTTGGCTCCGTGCTCGGGCTTTTCACTCTTGTGGAGATTTTTTTATTCTTTCTTTTTTTTTTTATTTTTATGAGACCATGAGGTAAACTCATAAAGGTGATGAGGAAAAAAAGGGACAGTAATCCTTGATGTCGGGGTATTATGTCTACTTTTTTTTTTCTAGATTTAGTATGAATCTACGATCGTTGCGTTGGGGAAAAAAATGGGGATTCATCAGTGATGTCTTGAGTGGTACGTGCCACATTCACCTGAATTTTATGGTACCATTCATCTGCACATGGGGTGTAAATTCTGGAATAATCGGGACAGATATGAATTGGGGGAGAGTGCACCTGTAATACTCATTTCATTTTTTTTTTCAACCCATCAACTTGAACTTTTTTTTCGTTCTTTCCGGTTGTGGAGGAGCCGATGATAAAATGTGATGGTCATGGGATTATCGGGAAGATTTCACTCTCTGCCCCTTTATTTACCCCTTTAAATATAGAATTTTGAAATTTAAGTCTTGTGACTCTTTAAAGCATATATTTCGTAAAATACAAGATATGCGGATTCGCTCGGCAGAATTGAATTAATTTCATTTTTCAAGTTTTTTTTACAAATTTTTGGGAAAGAGTTCATGAAATGGGGGTAAAAAAAATATTGTTTTCAAGTTTTATTATTATTCAATATGTCACAACGTTTCATGAATGTTGGAATTCTTCTCCGTTTTCAGAAAGCTTTTGGGAAAATTTCCAAAAATTTCTCAAACATTTTGAAAAAATCTTGAAATATTTTTTCATTTTCAAGTTGAACCATAAAATGTCAAGCTAGCCTCTCCCTTTAGGTGATTTCAAATCCGTACTAAAAAAATTCTTGAATGAGTGAGTGAATGGAATTTTTGGTGACAAGTCATTGGACAATATACAGTAGATAAATTCCATTTGACTCCTCTTTATCTCCGATAGAACCTCTTGGCTGGATCATTTCAGGCAGAAAAAAACAGCATATATTTAGATTCGAGTAAAGCCAATAAAGTGGCACAAGTCAAAATTGACTTAGCTTCGGAAAGATCATCCATTTCCTGGACATTCAACGATGACTGATGACCCAGTCAATCGTGAATCGTCGTTGGGAAGAAATTCAGAGGGAGATTCAATAAATATTGAACGAACAAGATAAACATTTGGAAGTCAGTATCAGAGTAGCCATTGCCTACACGGAGATAAATATATTTAATGAAAATTATGTATCTTTTTCGTTATTTCGGAGCGAAAGCGATTAATTTTTCGGAGTGTACTGCAATTTTTATCGGACAAGTGACGATACTGTCACTTTAATTTTCCCAGTTCTCAGTTTATTTTGAGATTCAAAAAATTTAATGAAAATGTAAACAACTTCATTAGAATCTCGGATTGAACCTCATAAAGAATCTACTAATGACCCTCAACTCACTGCTGAACAAAGTTTTTCCGGGTTTCAGGGAAAAAAGTGTCATAATTACCGAGTTTAGCTCAAAACTTTTTCGATGAAATTCATGATGTTGTAGATAGTTGAGTGTCCAGGAGTGTGTAGTTCGAATAGGTTTGCGTTTATGGAGAATTTTTAGTGAGTTGCTTCTTCTTGTTCTAGTTTATCGCATCGTCTAGGGAATTATTTATGAGATTTGGCTGGAGTGTTTAAATGAGGAAATTAGTTGTGTAAAGTCTAAACAAATATGAGACTTTAATTTTTATTTTTCTCTTGAGGAAGAGAGAATTTCCTTTTCATGCAAGTCGATTCGATCAGCACGTTTGCTCCAAACTGTTAATTAATTTTTTTTTTTTCATAATAATTCAATTATATTATGGCAATTGAATTCCTTAATTTTACATTAAATTCAAATTAAATTCAGATTAAATTATGAAGTTTGGATTTAATCCAATTGAGTAAATTCTTTTCACAAATGAAAAATGAAAAAGATGAGAAAATGAGAAAAATGATTGGTATTAATAATATTTTTATAATAACAATTTTTTGTCAAATTTTTATACAACTCGAGAATTTGAGTTGTCAAATATTTCTCTCTACGTACCAAAATAATCATTGATTAAAAAACGTCAAATAACAGAAAACACTTTTATTTGAATAATATATTTGATCTCGTACGTTTGGAATAAACGTGTTGATTTCACTCGACTGAATCAATCTGAGAATTGAATTGCCTTGGCTTGTGGATTAATTCCCTCGAGAATTTTGAAATCTACCTCTGAAAGCTGAATACTCGGGCAAAGTTTCATGTAACGATCCACACACGCACTGTATGAACACCGGTGAAAGAGAAAATCACCTCTACAGTCTCTAATTCCCCCTAATCTAACCGTTAGTTGACGAAACTAAAACTTCACTTGGGGTATAAACAAACGAGGCACTAGGTAGAAGTAATTAGAGCAGACGGTGAGTTAATGGTGGGTGACCAGAGTGGCGGCAGTCGCACGTTAATTCACGTACGCGTCATGGAGATAGATCCAAAGGACACGCGAGATAATACGCGTCTACTTCCGCCATTAATTCAATGGATTATGTATAAAAAATGGGAGAGGATTTCCTTGGCTTTTTCCTTGGCTGCCCCTTACATAAATAAAAATATATAGCAGTTTTGCATTTCTTTTGATTACGGCATGTGCATTTACGCACCATAAGTAATTAATAGAGTACAATTGTGCAATCATATCTCATCAACAAATTCTTGATTATTGGGAAGAGGAAAAAAATCGATGCTGATGGTTGTGGAGAAAATCATATCTCCCTTAATCGCTTTGTTGTATTATCCTGTAAAATACATTCGCAAATCCATGAGCTCAGGGGTATTATCGTTTAATCAGAATGCTTGATTGTTTAATTTCAACTTTAGTTGGTGTATTCTGGTGAAATATGTCGGGGTAGGATGCGATTCATACGATTTACCCGGGCACCAGTACCGAGTCTATCTGGATTTTCGGTGACCTCACGACTGAGTTCCTGAGGAAATCGATATCCGATAAACTTGTTGCTCCGTCAAGTTCTCGACATTCAACAATTTGGCGTCACCAAATTACATGGAAAATCCTATTGTAGTACGGGTAGTGGAAACGGCTCTTTAGAAATTCGTGGCATGAAAATATTACACGTGAAATTTATCAGAAATTTACGCGGAATTCAATTGCATTTTCTTTATCTTTTATTGAATCGCTGGAAAAATATATTTCAATTCAATTCAATTTTATTTCCTTTGATGTTAGAAATGTCTTCTTTTTTTTTATATCAGCACCAGCGTTTCCCTTCACATCGTATTTTATAATTACCGTAATATTGAAATATATAACAGAAAATATAAAAGATATAGAAGATATAAAAGGGGTAAAGAATGTGTATCTCCATATATGTCGAGCATAAAGGAAATAATTGTCTCGGTCGTTATAATGAATTCTAAAATTCAATCTGTTTTTCAAATGGGATACTAAAATTTATTAAATTTTCAAAACGTGGATAAAAACTTTTAGAAACGATTCGGCCTTCAATATATTGAATGAAATTCATAAGCTCATGAGTATTGTGATGCAACTGTTCCTGAATATTTATATAATGAAATTTGAAACTGCACGAGTTGTTATTCAATAGAAACACGTACTTTAGAGGATTATTGTGTTGATGTTAATGACGCTTTCGGTGATGGAGTCGTTGTTATTCAATTACTCGTCAATATCCACACTAATAATAATCCAGCTTCCAGAGGATTGGGCTTTTCGAAAATGCAAAATAATTGGGGTGCACTGAAAGCCACTCGGGCTATTCGTCAGAAATGATGATGTATTTGCAATTCTTGGAATCATTGAAATTTTGATCTCAATATTGAAAATTTTCTTTTTTTGTTTCCAAATAAATTTTATTTTGCTCGGCTAAATATGCGCAGGGGTAAAACGCCTGAATGCGCGCTGAAACTCAATAAACGGATTATTTCATTTACATAAAATTTATTTTTATTGAAAAATAGCCAATTGTTCATCGTGAAGGGTAAAATAAAAATTCTCAACATTGATTCGTGACTTCTTTCGCGAGGATCATTAAATTCCCGAATGATGTGGTATTTTTTTCAATCGCAAATCGGCGAAAGTCGGAGAAAAAAATAAACGTTTTGAAGGGATTTAAATTCCATAAAGGGAAATAGCTGAAATGCTGAAATGTTAGTAGTGTGGAAAAATGAGGGGGTGGAAAATAAAATGGAAAAAATTGACGGGTTAATTCACTGGAAAAATGCAATCAACCTCCAACCGGTTTCGCTCTTTACGAATTGACTACACATTATGTGTTGATAAAACCCGTCGACATATTGGGACCTATGATCACTGAAACCTCATTTTGTTGAATTTATGGAATTGTAAAAACGGAATTTATGGGTGCTGTAAAGACGGGCTGTCATGGAAAATGGCAACCGTCGGGTTACGTTGGGTGATGCTATCTCCATGTGACGAGGTTTTATTCCCTGTTGTGGAGGCTCGATTAACCTGACAAGATTATGCCGTGTAATTTAATTCCAGACGATTTACTCAGGGGTTGAGACCATATTTTTTTCTCATTCAAAGCCCTCAAAATCCTTAGGATCACTCAGATGTAGTACATTAATGGAAAATAGTCAAAGTTTTGAATGTCGTTGTTTAAATTTTTTATAAATTATTTTTTCAAAGTTTTTGAAGAAAAAATTTATTCGATAGGGCTAATGGAATTTCGAGTAAAAAAAAATAGGTTACAATGTAATTGCATTCTGTTAATAATGGAACTGAGCGGAACTGATGATGATACGACTGCTGTCATCACCGAGTGCTTTCTAATCTCTTATCTCCAGTGTTATCCGACCTTCATAAGCTCATAAGATATTTGAGTTAAGGTGCGGCACATGTTATTTACCGTTTACCCCCGGAAAGTTCGTTTAGGGTGATTTTTTATCGTATCCAAGACTCTCGACATATTGCAACGATTTTCAATCAGTCTTCTCCATTCTGGGTAAAAGTTCGATTGAATTATTATAGCTAGCTATTTTACTGAAAATGAAGTCCTCCATGTGTAGGTAATGATTCATTATTAAATTGTTAATTCTTCTTGTATTCCAATTTTTTTTAACGAGATATCAAGATGATGGGAGTAATGGAAATTAGATCAATATGATGGAAATCATTCTGTTGTCGATTTGTAATTAATTGAGGAGTGGTATGGGGCAAAATCCAGCAGATTTCAAAGTAAATCCCTTAGACATCAGGGAGATGTTCAACAACTTGCAAACTTCCTCGATTAATTTGAACTTCAGTTGTTCATGTACGTGTACCTGTCGTCATCCATGGCTCGTTCACTCTCAGGGATGTCAAGTTATCTTGTTCTGCTCACGGATGATTCAACAATACCTCTACTCTAGTTTTTCCCTTTTTCACGTGCTACATTCGGTTTTCTTTTTTCATCGTGCTTGACACCAAGGCCACTTATATGCGTGTCTCGCTCGGTATAAATAGCAATTACTTGACGGGAAAAACACAGACCCGATAAAAAGTGTCGGGAAATAAAGATTGTCGTGAAATCGTGTGATGAATGGCGTTTTGCAATGGGTTGATTATTATTTTTTTCTCATCGCGGTATTTCGAACTTTTCAACGAGTTAATTTTGATTGAGTGGAATTTATAACTTGAGTGAAACTAGGATTTTATTGTGGTTATCAGTTGTTTATACGAAATTTCAATTTCTTGGCAAATCCAGTCGGGAGAGTAATTACATCAATTATAATCAATTGGCAATTTATTTCATTTTAATATTAAAATCTGCAATATTAATTCAAAAAGCTTAAGTAACGTCAATCAATATTGATTTTTTTTTTTCGAAAAAATAACCAATAGTAATAACAAAAAGGAATAAAAAAAAATCACCCACGTTAACATGAGTGTCGCGTAATTTTCCTGCAAGATGAAAAAAAAAATCCGCAAACCTTCCGTAAAATTTCCTTTTGATTTCGTATTTTTCCGCGAATTCCTCCCTCCCTTCTCTTTCCAGGCCAAATGAAGTATAAGAAAAAGCTCTTGAAAGGAAAAAAAAAAAATCTCTCGCTGAAACATCAAAGGGAACTCGAACAAAACATTTTCCACCCGGAATATAATATTGCCAGGTGAAAGAGCACGAGTACAACTCGAATTATATCACGCGACAACTGGACGCCGCGTACAAACATTAATGCCTGGTACATGTGTAATATACGTATTTGTCATGTAGAAAATTTGAATGCTGTGTACCCGGGAGAGTTCTGTCCCATTCAAAATACAACCGCTGCAACAGGGTGCTCATGAATTCCTCTCACCCATTTTACGGGAGATTCCAATGCTATCTCATTTATTCTCGGGATCCTCTTCTCGCTGCAGTATCATGAAAATTTAATATTCCCGTCGTCATTGAATTTTTTTTTTCTCATCTTTTTTTCTTTTGCTATCCATTGTACACGTGGTACCGCAACTTTTACAGTTTTTACATTGAAAATCCGGGGCAATTTTGAATAAAGCCTTGGAGATGAATGCATTCATTGAGCATTGATTGGGTTATCGGGGATGTATGCGTTGCCCTTGCATTCACTGCATGACACATAAGATTGGCGACGGCATTGTAATAATGTCTATCCGGCATTTCCCATCGAGTTGTCACAGCATGGGATAAACTAATCTTCGTCTTTCTGCTCAAACGCGGGGAGTGAATTCACAATCCAATTAGAATTGGAATTTATTCTATTTATTGAGGTCTCGTGCATTCCACCATAAATCAATTGTCTATTACCACTCAATGTTCGATCCTGCTCGAATATTTGAATTTTTAGAATTTTGTTACCAACTAAATTGAGAATAGAAATATTTCTGCCTCGGAATATTAATCTGGTTGAATTATCCCCGTCAGCATGAAAGCTTGGAATTCCCAGGAAGATTTGTCAATTTGGTTTTTCAAATTTTTTCGCCAATTTGTGGCTCGGAATAAATTCTCACTGTAATGATCTCAATTGAAAATATTTAATATTCCCATTTTTTCACTCATTCTACACTTTATTTATAATATTTATTATATATTTATAAGTTTAAATGATGTGCAAAATGAAATGGTTGGAATTGAAATATTAAGTACTTGCTGCAGAGTTTTTTTCTTCATTTATTTTAAAATGATAAAAATAAGCATTTCGCACGCTGATTACGATTTCATTCACGGTTTTCTCTCCGTGAAAGGTCTGGGCTCTGGGAATTGGTTGGTCTTCCGCGATAATTGTAATTCATGAGTGAATGAATCTTTTTACGTATTCCATCCGTTTTTTCGGTATTATTTTAGGACTGTAACAGGTTGATTGTAGGTATTGACTTCATGTACTATAGGCGATTGTTTTATTTGAGCGATTCACCTAGGCAGAAAAAAAAAATTGCTATCACCGGAGGGCAGTACTATTGGGGGTGAGGGTGATACAATGGGGGTCCTGTCAAAAAGAGTAATTTAATCTCTAATGTTTATCCATCGCACATCTCGTTTGGGGGAAAGAATGAGAGAATTGGGTCGAAGAGATTCGTCCTGGTGGTTAATTTTTTGCTTGAGGGATTAGTGAGGCGTTAATGGAGGCATTTATTTGTTATCAGTGGGATTTACTTCGATGGGACGCAGTTCGGTTGACAAACAACTACCGAGGCGAATATTTATTTGTTCATAGGCAACAAGTCAGCGGTTAACGAAAGCAAAACGTTTTTTTTTTCAATTCTAATGTACTACAGATTAATTATTTATGTCTTTACGGGGGGTATGTTTAGATATAATTAAGTGGCGGGCAAAAAAAAATTTTAATGTAATTTGGTGTGAACTAATATTGAGGAGTACTCCTGAATTATCAATTGTTTTAGTTGAATTTTAGGCAAATTTCACTTGAACAACGCCGGGATTTTTTTACAATAACTTTTCATTAACAATTCCATTCTGAAATATTCTTCCAATTTTTATTTATGTAAAAAATGATAATCTGTGAATTTCTCAATTATTTTTTCATTAGAATACGATGGTGAAAAATTTTCTCGCGTACTTTCAATATATGTTAGACGTTAATTGTTCATTTTGGTTGAGAGAAAACGCGACTTGCCAGACTTCCCCTAGTGGACTAAAACTTGGCGGTTCGCTCCATTGCATTTTAATGTGAGTTTCAAATTGGTGACTGTCGGGTGTATGCCGATGAATAAATTCCGAACCATCGCCCAAGTTGAAGTCTCCCAAGTGAAATAAAACAATTTTCATATTGATTTAGAAAAAAAAAAACCACAAGCAAAATGAGGACATAAGGGGGAAGGAACAATCACGACAAATTATATGACAGTTTATAAATATCTGACACGTACTTCTCTCCTAAAAAATTATTGAGCAGACTTGAATTTCAACGCGAGTTACAAGAGCGTCATGCAATTCTCCGTGATTATTTTTCTTGGTAGAGAAATTTCAAGCCCCACTGAGAGATCAACTCGGTTAAATGTAAAGTCAATGTCACGTTTCCTTGAAGTTACGGAGACAAATACTTAAAAAGAAAATACGGAATGGAGAAGTTATAGAATTTCTTCAGGAAGTAATTGTTTTCTCTGTATTGCTGATTTGAAGAATAGTATATTGAGTGACAAGATAGTTGAAGGGGTAATTCTCGAGTTAGAGTTGAAGATAATGGAAAAAATGTAAAGGTAGAAAAGGAAGTGAAGGAGTGGATAAAGAAAATTGATAAAGGGATAGATAGAGGTGAAAAGAGTGAGTTTGTACGTTGGAAATAGTTGAACTGGTGAAATGGGAGTGACGGAGCCCCTCGAATAGCTGTCAGTTTTGCGAGGGAAATTAAGTACCCACAGATTGAGGATAGATCGAGTGGGATATCTGGGTGGAGGCATGGGTGCGAATGGAACAATCTCTGTGTTTCAGACGCTAAAAGCGGATGACTGACGTGAAAATCGATTTTTCGATTTCGTTGCTATCAAACGATGGCCAGAGAATTGGATAGATTCGGGAGGTATTGAGGCAACCTATCCACAATCGAGGGGCTTGTGAAAAAGCCCCAAAAGGTGTCCTTAAAGTGGCCCTAGGGCACACACTTTTGTATCCTCTTCGTTAAACTTCTCCAATTGGGAAAAATTTTATGGTAACAAAGTCTATTCGTTATGGAATGGTTATTCGTGTCACGTAGATACTCTGGAATGATTCAATTAGGGTGAATGAAGTTTCATCAGTGAGAAGGAACATTCTGGCTAGTTATTGGCTACACGGAAGATACAAGGAAATCTCGAGGGTGAACTTTTCACTTCGGTGGGGTGATTGATTCCAAGGCAAAGGGTGAAATGATCATTTCGAAGTCTTATCACTCCAGCAAATATAAGGCTTGAGATGAATTCTAATAAAATATTCCACTTTTGAGAAAATTAACAGGGCGATTTGTTGAATAATTCATCGCAGTGTCCACGCCAGGGGGGAATTATGAAAATATACCCAATTTTAATATTCCGGGGAATTGTGAAAGAATTGATTCACTGAGAAAAGCATTTTCTTTAATCAAAAAAATATTCTGTTGCGCGGAAAAAACAAACAATCAACTTGTCAATTTTTAATTAAAGAAATTATTACGCAGTGCTTTGATTTGTTCTTCACAAAATTTCTTTTTGTCTAAAAAAATTAGTTAATAATGTAATCTTCATTTTAATTGATTTTAACTTATTTTAACTGGATTTATATGAGTGGAGTTATCGTAACATTCAATTATGATTGGTTTGGTTAATTATTGATAAAGTTATTTGTTTAGAAGAATTTCTTGATTAAGTTGAAGTTGAGGAATAGTTCAAGTGTATTTTTGGATGATAGAGGTGTTGATGAGAAGATGCCGTAGCGCGGAGCAACTTGTTGACTGTGAAACAGGTCTTGAGCAACTGTTGCGTTGAAAGGAATTTCTGTCAAAAGAGGATTATCGATATTTTCAATATGCAATGCCAGAATGATAGATTCATTTGTCCATAATTGATTATCATGTCGCTAGCTTATGCCATTCGTCAGAATCACATAAATGATTGATATTTCTCGGGGGATTAAGGGACACGATTTGTCCAATATTCGTAGAATATAGTTATACCAGAATATCGCTGGGAAATTCAGTTTCCCCGGCAGCTTGTTTTTTTTTCCATCTGATTGGTCTCCTCTCGCCCTAGAGTGGAAGAAATATTTCATGCTGATCTGATGTGGTTGAGTGCACGTCATCCTCTGGGATTTAGAGTAGAGTGACATCGCAAATAGAATTAAGTTGATGTATATGACGATGGGAAAGAGTTATTAGGGGCTGCTGATTTCTCCTGTAAAGGATTTTGGACAATTCTGTGTATTCGTTGATTAACTCCGAAAAAAGTATATAGATAAAGACCCTTCGAGTCAAGTAAACATTTATTTTTATTTCTTTTCTTTTATCATATAAAGACAAAAGGAAATAATTGTTTCTCTCTAATTTTGACTTTTGCGATGTTAAACAGATCAATTAATTTGATTAATTCGAAATGACGAATTTTTCTAGCAGAAGAAAAATATATATTTTGGGTAAAGAATTCATTTACATTAAATGGTTATTGACTCCTCGAGATGAAGTGAATAAATGATTTATTTGACTCGAATAAATAACTTTGCTGGGTTCTGCCCATGATGCACATCCATGCAATTTTGTATTGTGAACTAGATGAAGAGCATGACATGGCGATATTCGCTCTGATAAATTCTCTAAGTAAAGGGGAAATTCTTCAAGCTGTAATGCACTCTCAGCCTAGACTCATGGTCGGTAAAAGCATCTCGTCGTATAAATTTTGCTGCACCGAATCATCAGCAATTTATCACTTCATTATTCACCACCGTAAAAATAAAAGCTCTGGAAAATGGCAAACGCTGATGGTTTTTCCTGGCCAAGGTAGCACTATCACTAAATTTATTACGATTCATCATCCCGAGGTTATTACATTTTTTTTTCCACGGCATGTTTATATCATCCAGCTGAGAATTCGCGACGAACTACGTAAAGAGATTAACTGTTATCAGAGCAACAGAGGTGTTTCGTTCGGCTTCGTAGTACAGCGTGATAACTTTGTTACAGCATTGCAGGGATTATGCCACCGGCGGTTCAATTACATTTCGCTCTTTATTGAGTTTAGATTTCTTCATTTCCGTGTCTGAGTTTTCCGATTCGATTTCTCCTCGAAATGTCAATGATCTCCATGAATTAGCTGTCATTATTCTCTGCTTGAATTATAATTATTATTTTTTTTTTTCGCTATGTTTTCACGGGACGAAGGACACTTTCCCCGTCAGTATGGGATGATTATTTTCGACACACTGTAAAGTGCGATTTTACGCACGCCTCGCGTGTGGAACGCCCCACTTTTCATACATTCGGATGGAAAAATAGGGTTCAATACTCGCGAGAGAGTATTTATACTATTATTTGTACTATTACGAATATTTTTTCCCTGTGAATTGAGGGTATTGGGTGATCGATGAGTAAAAAATTGTTAAAATGTAATAATTAGGCCTTTTAAATCAATTCTATTTGAAATGCTCAGTATTCATGGAGATATCGATTTTGCGAGCAGCTGCCAGAATATGGCACCACTAAACAATCCTGATAAGAACGTGGATCGGGCGCTAATGCCCTCTGTAAATATTTTTTCAACCGTTCAACGTGAGTTTTGCATGCTAGTACCACTACGCCATTAGTCGACAGTACCATGCACCTCTATTCGTTATCAACCACTTCAGTTCTTCCATTCGATTGCTCGTACGTCAACCGGGACAATCGAGATAAGACGACGCACATATCGATTTTCAGAATTTTTTCATTCTTTTTCAGAACATGTCATTGCGGTATGAATTTATAGGCTCATTGTAGTAAGTGCCAGTGGTATGGTTGTTGGTATGGGATGGGCATTTGGTTCACTGGACTATTGGGGTCATACACCCGGATTAATATCGCATCACTTCCGCCTTGGAAGGTTCCGCTTCTACCGATGTAGTTAGGAAACCTTCTGGGACTTATCAAGATGGCAACGATCACTGATATTGCATGAAATATGCACATCGTAAATTATTCTAGGCGCATGTAATAACAGAGTCACTCGCTCCCTGCACACGGTCTCAAATTTTTCAATTAAATTTTCACTTTTTTGGATTTTTTTTTTATCCGGATAAAATTTCTCATTGGAATTTCTCATTGCCCAGCATGATTCCTAATTATTTCGGTCCCAACTCTGTTTTTTTTTTGACATTCGGTTTCATTTGACTTGAGTTACTTACAAGTAAGAAAAAGTTATGGCATTCTTCTTGATAATAAGGGATATTTTTTCTCTGGTCAATTGGTCATTATTCATGCCACGTGGCAGGTGTCAATTGATTAGACATATTGATCACGCGTACACGGAGAGAAATATTTAGTAAAAATTACGGAACTT
>NW_011887764.1:712055-716671 GCF_000806365.1 Fopius arisanus | reverse complement strand
TTTTTTTTTTGTAGTTTTCGTGAAATTTTGATTTTTCGATAGAGATCGATTATGATAAGAGTAGGGTATGAAAATTTTGAACAGTCTATAGACATAAAAGGAGATTAATTAGGAATTTGTGAGATATCCTTTGGCGAGTCGCGGGAAAAAATATCAAAACAGGTGATAGATCGTCATTTATACCAATTTTTAGGGCATGGGATGAGTAAAATTTTAGATTGCGAATTACTGGAGAAAATTCCTCTTGCCATGCTATGAATATTACTCGAGAGGGATTTTACGAGTCCTTGGAGAATCTGAATAACGTTAATCGTGGATTATTGGCCCCGGGGTAAGTTGGGAGAGTCGTTTTTCATGAATATACTTACTTTGGGGAGAACTCCACTGTGGATCACCCTCTTTTCGCACATTTTCTCCTCGTCCTTGGAGAGAAAAGGCAATAAAAGATTAGGGAGATCGTACCTGTACCGTTCATCTAAGAGAAAACACCACTTTTACATTTTGTATTTCAACTTGAGTTGAAAAAAAATATTGTAAGGCTGCTTTCATCGTAGTAATCGTTATTTCGAAAGTACAGATGAATAATCTTTCCGGAATCCAGAAAATTAATTATAAATAAAAGAGAGAACCTTTTGAACGTTCTGATATTCGTCATCGCGTCGTCGGGTAATTGAACTTGTAAATGAAGATAAATTGTTTCGACAATAATTTCTACTAATCGGCGATAAAATAATCATAATCGGACAAGAATAAAAATTTTTTAATTGATTTCTGTGTTCGAGTGCTTGAGGCGCCGGTCGATGGTTATTTTTGATGGATCGGGTATGATTTGAACACGTGAACAATTGTGGAAATTGAAAAAAGATGGAAAGATTTCACGTGGAATTGTTTTGTATTTTTGACTCTTTGGAATAGCCACCACATCAACAGATTCGATGTAGGGCAATCAATCGGGGATATCCCCTGTGAACCCTCTGGTCCATCGACGAGGGTACTTTTTTTCGCCGAATAACAAAGTATGGGATTTTTTTTTCATGACTGATTTGCATTTTAGATATTTTTTTATCGACCATAACAGGGATGATGAATATTTACATATTCATCGATGGGTTGTTTTCTTTTTGCTGTGATGCATTTCTCCCATGAGTTTTTTTTCGGAATTTTACACTGACACGTGCCAGGAATGAACAGAAACGCTTTTTTTAGACGAAAATTCCTAACGCGAAAAAAAAACGTGTCATTTTCAATGAATTTTCAAGGAATTTTTCAATAAAAAATCTATAACATCGTAAATTCTTATCCAATCATTCCGCGGAATTATATATTTTCACTGTCCAAGGGAGTTTATCAACAGATATCACATCAAGTGCATTAATTATGAAAATATCACAATGGGCTATGTATTGTACATCGAATTTGTTGGTTTCATTACGCGTACAGTATATAAGGAAAGAAAATATAATATATTACCTAATGTATTTATTATTCAGAAATTTTATCATGAAAATACGAAAAATTATTATTAGGCGGGGGTAATAAATGAAATCAACAAAAAAATTAAAAATTCCGAATAATCTATTATCAAATTCCACATCCAATGAATTTTCAGGGAAAATTGAAATTCTGCAGAATTATTCTCCTGAATAGTATGGTGGTTTTAATAAATAAAGGCTCGTACAAGTCTAAAAATAAATAAACGTTTTCGTTCTGGAGGAATGAGTAAACATTATTCAACAATGCAATAATTTAGCGCACTCTGTGTGTACAGAGACTACCAATAAAATATGTATCACATCTCGTTGATATTTGCACGGAAAATCTATCGATCCTATCCCGGACGACCCAGGAAACCCCTCGAAAAATCTGACAGCGTGCACTGAAAAAAAATATATTTCGCCCAGGGATTGATACGCTTATCAGGAGACATCTTTTTTCCAAGTATTTCTTCAGGGCAGTGATTTCAAGTAGTTTCAGTCGAGATCTGAGTAGACAGTTATATGTTGAAACACAGCGAATTAGAATTCTCTTTAAGAATGGAACAATTTTTAATGAGCGTCCGTTTTGCCCCTGATGTCCATATTATCCGAGGATCCCCTATATTTTCAGTTCAATGTGACGAAAGACATCGATTTATGAATTGTATGGTCGAGGATATGGAGGACATGGATGGGCTGTTTATTTAATAGATTCCCCTTGAGGAGAAGAGGAAAGAATCGAATGGAGGTAGTTTTCCAGTAGAGACATATCGGTTGAGTTAGACCCTGATGTGGGCAGCTGGACTGTTGCTGGGAGACCGGTGGGATAAGAGCTCCCCGGTGTGTGCCTAGCAACAGGTTGCTATCCGAAAATTCCAATGAGAACTAAAGCCAGTGACCTCTCGTCACGCCACCAAGTGCAAAATCTTGTCGTTGTCCTCGGTGCTAGTGGAATTGAAGAAAATTTATACCAAAGACATCCAGGATGTTTTAACCCACCAGAATGACTTTTCAAACAAAAATATTTCCTCCCCTTTGAAAAAATTTCTTAAGGATCTCCTGAGCATTCTAACTTTTTTTCTGATTTATCATGATTTTACGGTAGAAAGGTGATGGAGACTTCTGATAACTGAGTAATTCTTCTTTTTTTTTTAGTTTTTTTTTTCAGCAGCAATATCTCGGAAATTTCTCTTGACCATTGATAACGTCCTTGATGAACTCCCTCTGTGCAGGCGGTAAATTCGGTGCCTGCTCGATACAGTCGACAGCATTAACTTCAGCAGGCTCGACACAAAACCCTTTGATCAATTAATATGTCTGGCCATCCAATTAGCCCTTGTGCTGCATCTCCCGGAGCCATAGCTATTGCAAAATTTTCTGATTGTCGTTGGTTTTTTCATGTTCAATTTTGTGCACTTCGTTATTAGATCTAGCCTTTATCAGTGTGCCCTTTCAAAGGGACGGTAATGTTTGTGGATTCGTTTTGTTCATTTCGAATGAAGTAATTAACATTAACATTGGCGCAATTAAATACACAGATGGGCGTTCACGGAATTGATGGTTTAGTTGATGTGAGGAATTTTCCCTGATAATTATTCAGACTCGGTTGAATATTGACGGAGCTCGTCATTCAGATGATGGGGTTATTGTTATTGCAGTTCATGAATATTTATTCGAGCTGATTCTCGGTAATGATTATGATGATGCAGGATTTTAAATAACTTCAATGTCCTAGTTAATTTCATTGTTCACGTTTCTCTCATCCTCCTCTTTTTCAAATAAAACAACATCACGAAATTCGCGGAATACATTGTTGAAGCTTTCGCTTGGATATTCCCCGTCAAATCCTACGAATTTTCATCGTGCTGCGAATAAACAAAAATAAACAAACTGTAAAAGTTTATTTATTTTATAAATTGCTGTACAAAATCGGCACGCGAATTTTTTCTAAAAATTTACTTGTTAATAATAAATTAATAAATTGAAAACTGATAAAAGTGAATTAATATTAAAATAAAATTCGGGATATGTTCATTGCTCGTCACCAGGAGCAAGTGTAATTGAATCATGAAACGTTCATTTCGCACGGCGATTTCTCATTTCGTATGCGCGGAGGGAGAAACTGCTCTAGAATTCAATTATTTTGGTTTCCTGGGGTATTACTGGAGTTTTCGGTGGATTTAATAAGCTTGACGGTAGTAATTGGTGGGCAAAGTTGAAGTTTCAAATACCTGATGAAATTTCATATTTTTTATGTACTCTCCAAAATAATTCGTTTCAATCAAATGAATAAATTAATATATATAGTAAATTTTTTTCTATTTCAACTGGCATTTATAATAAATACAAGTTTTTTCTTTTTTTTATGAACATTTATTTATTAACAAGTAAAAAAATTTTTCATTTTTAACAGTGATATTCTTGAGATAAATAACAATATTCGGGTAAAAGGTTATGATACAAATTAATGAATCTTTTAGGTGTGGTAATGGATGGGGGTATTCTCAATCAGCCAAAGTAGTCAGACCTCGTAATTTCCCATATTCAAGGAGAGTGTAATTACATAGAGCAATCCAAGTATTGTAACTTGGGTGAACTTCCTGCGAGGTATATCGAACTTAGTACTTCGATAACTCGAGGGACGAGGGCATTTGGAAAGTCTCGGGAGTTTGATGCTCCTAACCGTCTTGTATTCTGTGTGAAAGTACTTTGAGCATAAAATAGAGTCAAGCTACTTTCAATACGTTGCACACAATATCCTCGTGCATGAATTATTTATTTATTCCTCGGCTTGACAAACGAAACGGTTTGTCATTCCGTGGGTGATTGACCCGTTGTATTTATTAAGGGCTGTCGACCACAATGACTTTCACTTTAGTTGTTTCTCTGGTTTTTCTTGGAAATCGATCCATAATTTGTCACCCCAACCTTTGGACAAATTCTCGATGCTGCAGTCACGCACAGACTGAAGTATAGAACTCTAATTCCTCTAGAACTTTTCCCAGTTTACACTTCAAGCAATCAAAAGTCTACACCGAACAGTTTCACGTTAATTTGTAGAATTACAGTCGCCATTTCAGGTTTGGAAAGAACTATTTCAAGTGGCTTGTTGCTTTGGAAATTACTTGCAATTTGAAAAAC